>NC_022013.1:85233799-85253397 GCF_000317375.1 Microtus ochrogaster
TAACAACGCTCCTCCCTAGCATAACAACGCTCCTCCCTAGCCTAACAACACTCCTCCCTAGCCTAACAGCACTCCTCCCTAGCCTAACAGCACTCTTCCCTAGCCTAACAGCGCTCCTCCCTAGCCTAACAACGCTCCTCCCTAGCCTAACAGCATCCTCCCTAGCCTAACAGCATCCTCCCTAGCCTAACAGCATCCTCCCTAGCCTAACAGCGCTCCAGCTCTAATATCCTCTTCCCACAAGATCTGTGTTGATTCTGTTTGTTGATTTCATATATGTTCATCATATCTGAATCAGACTCTGAGGTCTATATGTAGTGTTTAATGACAAAAACTGTTTTGAGCCTCAATGTATTTATTGTGTATTTTAATTTTAATTCATTAGCTCAGGCTGGCCTTGAATAACTAAGTTCCCTCAGTGTCTTGAGTATGAGGACTACATACAGGCATGAAACACCTTCCTGCTTGGTGTTTATCTTTAAAAGAGCTGAAGTTAGTTGGCTTTAAGCTTTCATTTTAATTTATCAAACCATCAAAGCTCATAACCTGCCTTTTAATTGTTTGATTTAGGAGAGTTGTAGCGGCCATCCAACATCAACTCCTCATCTTTCAAAGATGTACATCAAACTAACTATTTTTCTTATTTTGTTTGAGAGAATTCTAGGTGCGTCAGAGGCGTCTCAGGAAATGGAGCTGAGTCTACCAGCCGGGCAGTGTCCCAGCTCATAGTGATGTTCCAGGGCTGGTGTGGTTGTGGGCTGTGTTTGCCATGTTCAGTGTGCGATATAAATGCGATGGTGTCTTCTTCCTGTGTGAATTTCTCTGTGGAGTTTGGTGAAGATTTGCGTTTGTGAAATCAAGTTTTCTCTTAGGACGTGCAAACATTCTGCATCTTCACACCTGACTCACACGGGAATCATCTGTGCTGAGCGCTGTGGCTTCCAGTGCACTAAGAATCACATTCTGGGTTCATTTGCTTTCTTTAAGTTGATTCAGTATGACAACTAAATTTGTCAAGTGGAAGTTGCGGGCGTGAGTATTGGACTATGAAAATGAAGTTTCCGAGGAGCCAACAGTCATCACAGAGTGAGAAAAATTGGATAGTGTTCCAAGTGTGTGTGAGACAACAGCTTAGAATCCGCGTCAGGGTGAAGGAAGCATGAGCATGTGGAAGTCGTTTTGAATTTTAGATTTCATAATAAGGTTTTTGAGACAGTTCTGATGGTATATAACAGAGAAGAAGAAGAAAAAGGAATGCATTTGAATTTGTTCTGCAAGTTCTTAGAATTACAAATGAACTCAAGAATCTTATTGTGCCACAGATAACATGAAGACTGTCTAGGAGAAATTCTCCTAGCAGACGAGAGACAAGATTTCATGTAAGAAGGACAAGGTGACCCCCTCCCCCTTGTGTGTGTGTGTGTGTGTGTGTGTGTGTGAAGTAGCTTGTAAGCTCATAGAACATTCTATTTCTTTAAGAAACAGTTAATGCAGCAAAAGGCTGTGCAGAGTCAGAGAGAAGCCATGTAGCCTTGCCGGAGCCAGACAAAACTTTCACCCTGTAAGCCACAGCCAAGTGGCAATACACAGATTACTACAAAAGGCTTAAATTAAGATGTAAGAGCTAGCCATAAGAAGCTAGATCTAATGGGACTAGCAGTGATTTAATTAATATAGTTTCTCTGTGATTATTTTGGCGCTGAGCTGCTGAGCAGCCGGAAACAAACAAGCAGCCTATCACAACAAATGTATTTCTTTTAATTGGTGAGCAAAACAAACTTGGGAAACGCCTAAATGTGTTGAGCCCACACATGGACATATGCACTTTCTTCTTTTTTTTTAAGGAGAGAAAAGAGCTCTATTTTGCGTGTGACTACAGTTTTATCATGCTGTGGCCTGATTATTAAATATAATTTCAGAAATTTTTTGAGACAAGGTTTCTCTCTGTAGCCTTTGTTGTCCTGAAAATTGTTCTGTAGACCAAGTTGGCCTTGGACTCAGAGAGAGCCACCTGCCTCTTCCTGCTGGGATCAAAGGTGTGCACCACTCCTGCCCGACTAAATGAAATTTTTTATGGAGCCTGTTTTTTGGAAACACTTCTACCCAGAAATTAAAACATAAAATTACAACAATTACATAGGTTTTTATGTCAGGCAATTAAATTAAACTTTGAATTAAAACCCAGAATAGTTACTAGTTTGGGGGTTGGTTGTGTCTTTTCTGTGTTCTGTATACAGTGTTGGAGAATGCTGTCTTTGTTACTGTTACTGACTGCTCTTAGAGTCTCCATGTCTTGTTCATGGTTTTTTTTGAACTTCAGAAAAACAGCTCCAAGCGACAAAAGTCAGAGATGCATGGTTTACCCAGGGGTGTGCCAGGCAGGCTCACACACTCTGGCTTTGCTCACACTTCAGCTTTCAGGGTCTGGCCACAAGCTCTCTCCTTACAGAAGTCCAGGCCACGCCCCCCCCCCAAGCTCAGTGCATTTAGGACAGAACTGCTTGCTTACCAAACATAGCTGAGGCTGGCAGAAGTGATAGACATTAGGTTTTGTCGCCATATCCTGCAGAAGAGGTATCTTTTTGTTACACTAGACACACAGACTAAACTGAAGCTTCCGGTTTATATGTGCTGATGTTTCCAGAATTAGTTTGTTAAAAAACATATTGTCGCTAATTGGATATGTTTTATGTTGACAATAAAAGCAAATTTAAGATGATCCAGAATGACTTAAAATCTTTTCAAAATCCAAAAATCGTGCCAGAGCTCAGTATTTGCTTTGTGAAATATTTTTTTAATTTCATTTATTTACTTATTTATTTATGGTCTGCCTTAAATTGTGTAGAGGACATGGTTTTATTGTGTGATCAATTTTCATACTTTTGGTGCCAGCCCTACTTTGGTTGTCTTTTGCTGTTGGGAAACAGCTTACCCCTGCCACCTTACCCGTGCGTGACTCCTCAAGCCCTGACTCCCAGCTACTCTCCAAGCCAAGCCCTTTTCATGCGGACTATTTAAGTTGAGATGCAGGCTCTGACTTAACTCATCAGAGGAATGTCTCTGTGCAGCTTTGGGTTTCCCGGCTTGATGGTAGGGGACAGATAAGCCAGAAAGGGTGTGTTCTCTTGCCTCATGAATTACTGAAGGGTTGGTGTCTTCTCTCGTCACCTGCCCAGTCTAGACAGTGGCTGGCCAGGTTCTGTGAGTATCCATCTACTTTGCGAGAGATGACAAAGCAAAGCAAACAAACAAACAAAAAGAACCTAAACAAACCCCATAAAAAATTGGAACTCAACAGAAGAATTAGTTTTGTGTGAAGGTAACAGATAGCTCTTAGCGAGAAATAAAAGCGCTCCTGCAGTTTCTGCTTTTTTCAGGAAGCATTTTTTTTCCCAAGCAAAAGGTCATGCATTTTATCAAAGTAATGAAACTCGAGTTTTAACTGTTATTTTGCCTGTAACATGGGAAGTTTGAAATCTGGACCAGAGATATTTTTTTCCCAAGCTGCACACGCACTTTGAAATGCCATTTCCTGCTCGAGACTAGCATAAGGCAATTTGTTATATCGAGCAGGTAATTTCTCAGTGTGTTTCCTCTGGGCTTTGGTGCAAAGTCATCTACCACAGCTGATGGCGGCAGTAGCCACTTGCATTCAGATCAGGAGTTCACAACCGGTTCCTCCAGGCCTAATGGGGAAGTTCTTCGCAAAACACCATTTGGTCCCTTGATTGATTGAGCAGTACAGTTTGTGATCTTTGTAATTTGATATTTATATTTATATGTAATCAAAAGACAGACTGCTTTTTCTGTGAAAAAGAAGTTAAGATTAAAGAACTAAATTTAGATGTGTTTGCTCCCATATGAGATAGTATAGTAACATTGAAGAGTGTAGATGTTGGAGTGGGGTCTTAGGCTTGAATTTTCTCTAAAATGTGCTGTGAAGCCTCTTCTTTGTACCTCAGGTGTATGTCTTTAAAATGAAGACACCAAGTCCATCAGCTTTGTGGAACTAATCTACGTACTAAATAAAATCGTAGGTGCATTATTAATCTCCATGACAGGGCACCCAATAGGTGACATTCGCCTTGGATTTGATATAATTCACTTTATATATTGCACTTCAAGCTTCACTGGCCATAGTGTGTGTGTGCATGTGTGTGTGTGTGCGCGCGCGTGTGTGTATGTAATGCAGGGTATAAACATCAACTCTTCATAAGTTATTCGTTGGATCTTTTACACTTAATCTAACGATCCTGATTTGGACGGGAGCTTTTTCTACTGTAACACGAGCTCAGACTACTCGAATAGACCTGATGAGACTGCCCCTGTGGAAGAATGTGTATTTCTGTTCCACACAAATGCTCATTTGCTTAGCTAGAGCAGGATCCAGTTCAACGCCATCTCCTTTTCATGCCAGAGCTTATACCATCTGTGTTCAATACAATATTTAACATGCCCCTTGTTCTTTTACTTCTGTAAGCTTTTACAAGTGTATACACCATTTGGAATATCTTCTTGATGTCAGATTTTTACATATAGATAAGAATGTTTGTCATTATCGAAAGCCAAGTAGTTATGAGCTAAAACAAGCATATTTTGGGGGTGAACTACGTGTCATGGAGATGAGGGGATCTGTTTCTTTCGCTGACTTAGTAGGGCCCTTTCAAGTCTACATGTTGCTAATTGCAGTCTTGGTTTGGGTCTTTCCTGATATGTTCATTTGGAGCCCGCTACTCCGGCATTTTACTGTGCTGTGTGCCAACATCGAGAGGATAATCTTATAAAATAAATAAAGCACGTATTTACCTCTTGTGCCCCCCCCCACCTGTGCTCCTGCCTGGTGAGTGTCATCTCCTGATTTGTTGTCTTTTTATAACACAGACTCTTAGTTATTGGGAAGATAAATCCTTTGTTTTCAAATCACGTTTCTCTCCTGAGTCCGAGTAGCTCGTTAATATTAATGCTCTGAGCTGAATGAGAATTCTGGACCGCTGCGTAATTCATCCTGGGCACAGGTGCTGACACGTGCTCAGGAAGGTGAAGGTCCTAAGTCCCTTAGGTTATTATGTGGAGACCTCCTCTAATTATGGAGCCATTTGGTATCTGCATAGCTAAAAAGATTGCTCTTCAATTTAGTCTGCTCCCCTAGATGTGATGCATCGTCAAGTTATCCTGTCATTGGTGAGGCCAGACTTTGATCTCCTTTCTCATTTGCGTAATAAATTGTAAAACAGTAGCTTGCCCGTCACCTTCACTCTCCGGGTTTGCTAGCATTTCTGGTGTCCTCATCGCTGGTTGCTGGCTCTTTTTCACAAGCCCGGCCAGTGGTTGAATAAACGTGACCTGGACCTGCAGACTCCGTGGCCACTGTCTTTCTCGGGGGCAAATCTTTGTCCTAAGTTATGGATCTTATAGCTGGGCAGAATGGCATACTCTGAAAAATAGCTGCCCTTTTTTTTTTCTCCTTTCTCTTTGTCTCCCTCTCTCTTTCCCTCCCTCCTTCTTCCCTTAGGGGATGGTTCCAGTAATGGGTTCATTAAATGGCCTTTGGCATGTGGAACTTCCACGTGTAAATCCGTTACAGGCTCATTTACACAATTCCATGACCTATGGAAGAATTTAGGGAAATGAATGCTGGCAGTCCAGGAGGATAGATCCCAGTTTGCATGGAAAGTGTTTCTGAGACCTTGGAGAGGTTTCAATGAATAGTAATAATAATAATAATAACAACACGTTGAACATATCTGTCTCATGGTGGTGTGGCTTGCAGGAATTCAGGTTGGAAAGCGAAGTTGCTCTTCTTTGGAATTGAGCGAGATACATACTTCAAGCTTAGCAAAAGCCACTGTGCCGTGGATCTATCTTATATTAAACTCAGAAAAATCCAAGCACAATTGTGCCTCTTCGACAGGAATGGTTTACCTTGGAACTGTGACCTTTGACCTCACATTACCTCACCTGCAGAGATTCCTAACACACGTCTCCACTTTATTTCCACGCGCAGGAACGGTGATCATTTTCTCACTGTGGCATGCTAATTAGGAGTCTTTGTGTTGAAAGTTTTAGAAACCAATCCTCTCTAGCTTCAAGTCAATGAAGAGTAGTGTGCCAGACTCAGAACGTTTTACAGGACGAAAGGAATTCCCATAGCCCAAATCTGTGGGCCAGCCGCATTCTCCAGAAGGCTGGTCACCTGTGACAACTTTCCCAGTGTCTTTTCTCCGTGCCCCTCTGCAGTTTATTTATTCCAGCTTTTCCAAAATATCTGTGTTTCCGTTTTTATTCTTATCTTTAAACCGTCTCTTGTTTGTAGGTAAAACTAGAAGGGAAAAGAAAAGGTAGATGCTGCGAAATTCCATCAGGAACTTTCCAGAGTCTGGCTTCCGGGTGGGTTTGACCAGAAAGGAGCGTATGAAAACGAGAAACATGAGCAGATTGCCACACAGAGATGAGCACACGGTCTGTCCCAATACAGAGTTAAAGAAAACTGAAACTGCAACGTTCTGAAAATCGTCACGGAACCATTTCGCACGTGTTCAGAATTTTTCAGGGATAATGGGAGACGCAGGCCACATAAAGCCCAACTTCTGACGGTACCGGAGCTTTCTCCCCCAAGGAAAGCTGTTAGAACTACGCCATAAAAAACATGTGGGTGTTTGTGGTAGGCAATGGAAAACTCCATGAGAGCAATAGTAGGCGTGCTCCCTGTCCTTTCTTTGTGGTACTAGAAAGTAGAAAGCGAGAAGAATGGTGGGTACGTCTGTGGAAGACCGTCTCTCAGGCTGTGTGTTTTATGTCCGCTGCAATGCACCAACCCTGCGTCTTCCCCTGTCATAGTGAGTTAGTGTGGCACATGTCACGAGGAGCAGTGAAACCATTTTGCCTCTAATAATAATGTGTTTCAAAACACCACGTGAAGTGGCTAGGCTGTTTACCAACGACGTTTTCTGTGTTTGGTCTTGCGTGCATCCCATCCTGTTTATAAGGTAGCATTATCCAAAACAAACAGAGAAAATGATCTGGAAGACGGAAGTCCTTTCTAGTTTCACCGGCAAAAGCCTCATTCTGCCCAGTGACTTGAGTCAGCATTTCAGAATTTATAAATTCTAATGTAAGAGTAGTCTGGAGACACCACTGAAGAGGGGCTGCTCAGGGAATCAGAAGGTGCAGTGGGCTGCGTGGGGATCCACGTGGGTCCCTTAAAGGGTCGAGTTAAAAGGGTGTCGCCCTCTGTGGTGATGGTGATGATGTTCTCAGGTGTAAGAAGATGATAGTGAAATATCTTTTTTTTTTAACATTTAAATCAAATTAGCTGGGATTATTTTAATAAGATTCTTTCCTTCCTTTCTTCCTTCTAAGCCCCTGGACTAGACAACGCTTATCTCGTGGGTATTGAATGTACCCATGTCTGCACGCGCATATGAAAACCAGAGGACAGCTTTGGGTTTGGCTGCTCGGGAATGCCAGTTAGTTTATTTTTTCAGGGAGTAAGTCCCAGTGGCCTGCTGGTCATCAAGCGGGCTAGCATGGCTGGCCAGCAGGCTCCTGGGAGTCACATGTATGCTTCCCCGGGCTAGGATCGCAAAGTGTGCCCCTGTGCCCAGTTTCTTCTGTGGCTGTCTGTGGATTAATTTCAGGTCTCTTTGCTTGTATAGCCAGGTCTTTACCAAGAGCCATCTCTCCATCTATGAGCACAGATGTCTTGCTTGTGTGTGTGTCGGTTTTATATTAGTTAATATATTCTTTAAACTTTAAAAAAGGGCTATCTATTCCTTCTCCCACGTATCCTCCCTTCTGCCTTCATGTTACGTATTCTTGTGCCAGTAACATTCTCTAGGACAAGGAAAACCTTCCTATAGTTAAGACTTGTGTGGTGTAACTGGTCCTTGGGGTAGCTATAGCCTGAGCAGATGGCACAAAAGATAAGGAGTAGGTGTTGTTTTCTTATAGGTTACACTCCGGGAGTGCAAACAAACATGTAAGCGAAAACTGCAACTGCCTGGGAGAGGTTGCAGCAGCAATTTGTGAGGTGCAGCAGATGACAGGACCATCATCTATCTCAGGGCAGAGAGGACAGTGTCCGAGAAAGAGGTCCTGTCCGCACTGTCCTCTACACATTGGTGAACATGGAAATGACACGGATTGGCATTGTTTTCTGTGGACTGAGATGGTGATGGGGTGGTCGCTGGAATTCTTCCAGAAAAGCTGATTTCTTTGATAGAAACCATTTTTCCCCCTGTGAGTGTTCATACTTCTGTGAAAAGATTTAATTCATGCACAGTTGGTAAATTCAAGGATGTTAAGTTAATGTGACAATCTGCTTGGTTTATAGGTGATACTTTTTTTTCTCTAGATGGCTTTTGTCCTGTGGTAGTAACAACTGAAGCCAAAGTGGTGACAGGAGGGCAGCCCAGCAGGGTGGAGGGATGGGGAACTCTGTAGGGAGCCTAGGATCTGGGACCAGCAGGGTTAAGGGATGGGGAACTCTATAGGGAGCCTGAGGACCTGGGACCAGCAGGGTGGAGGGATGGGGAACTCAGTTCTGTAGGGAGCCTGAGGACCTGGGACCAGCAGGTTGCTGACTAGACTTATTGCTTTAAGAGACAATGCACGATGGAGGTTGTGTGATGAGGTAAAACCGCTCACCCCATGACAGCTAAGGATCAAAGAGAAAAAGACCAAGAGAATAAGCTCTCAGAAGCACTTTTGAGGATGCACCCCTAGCACCCCAACATTCTCCACTAGGCCATACTCCCAATTTTTCCTGTTTCACAGTAACGTGCCACCTTCTGAGGATGATTTTCAGAAGTGCACCTACCCAATTATGACAAGCTTCTCCTCTAGCCTACAGAGTGGTGTTCTCTGTCACAATTGCTCCCATTCTGTAACATGAGGGTCTGCTTGTTGGGGTTTCTGTCATGCCTGGTCCCCCAGCTGTTTAGTTCCAGAGAAAATCACACAGAGAGTCCACATTAGGTTATAAACTAATTGGCCCATTAGCTCAGGCTTTGTATTAGCTCTTATATCTTTTTTTAAATTAATTAATTTATTTATTTATTAAAGATTTCTGCCTCCTCCCCGCCACCACCTCCCATTTCCCTCCCCCTCCCCCAATCAACTTCCCCTCCCTCATCAGCCTGAAGTAGCTCTATATCTTATATTAACCCATTATTCTAGTATATGTTTGGTACCTTTTTCAGCAGGGTAGATCACATCCTGCTTCTTCAGTGGTCTGGGCAGAACTGCAGAAAAAGCTTTCTTCTTCTCAGAATACTCCTGTTCTCTCTGATCCGCCTCTACTTCCTGTCTGATTTTCCTGCCTATACTTCCTGCCTGGCTATCGACCAATCAGTGTTTATCTAGAACATGATTGACAGAATACAGAACAATTCTCCTGCACCACTTCCCCCTCTTTTCTTTCTTTCTTTTTAAACAAAGGAAAATATCCATAGTCCACTTTTTGGGAATGTGGGTGTAGTTTTCCAGGCTACTTCCGGCTGGTTGGGGGCACTGATAATCTTATGGGGACCTAAAAAATTTAGAGTTATGATCAATTCCTGACTGGAATATTCTGTGAGTCTTGATATTCTTAGGCAGCAGTCTTAAACCTGTTCTGGATGTAGAACTCAGACATCTGGGCCATGTGTTCCCACTGGAGATTTCTCAGGTGGTCTTCCTTAATCAAACCTGAGTTTTCTTAACTCAGAATAAATCCACAGCCTCTCATTTCCTGTGGAAACAAAAACAAAATCTCTTTTCCAAAGTAACATACCTTTTGATTTCAATTTTGAAGTCAAGGTATTTTCAAAATTCCTATCTTGTATTAATTTAGCAGCATTTATAAGCAAATATTTTTTGGCAGCTGTTGCTCCTTCCTCAGCATTCAAACAATTCAAAGAGAGCATAATAACATACAGTATCAAGATTCTCTGTGTATTTTTCATCTTTATGTGGCTTTATTTTAACCTCTATTTTTTTTATTTTTACTTTTAACTTTTGGCTTTTTGAGACAGGGTTTCTGTGTATCTTTGTCTTGGAACTCACTCTATAGACCAGGCTGTCCTTGAACTCACAGAGCTCCACTTGTCTCTGCCTTCCCAGTACTGGGATTAAAGGTGTCTGCTACCACACCTTGAATTCACAGAGGTCTGTCTGCTTCCGCCTCCCAAGCTTTGAGATTAAAGGTGTGTGCTACCACACCTTGAAGTCACAGAGGTCAATCTACCTCTGCTTCCCAAGTGTTGGGAGTAAAGGTGTGTACCACCATACCCAACTACTCTCTTTTTTCTTTTTTACTTTAAGAACTTTAATCTTTAGCCTGCATATATTTTTAACACACAGTAAACCATTTAGAGGTTTTCTTTATCTTTGAATCTCTCTTTACTGTATATCTCTCTTTTTCTGACTACATGAGTCTTTAATTTGCTAAGCAGTATGGAGAGGATTAAAGCCATGGCTTTGAAAGCTAGATCCAGCCCATTTCTTAGCTTTCTGAGATTTCAGCCTCATGGTTGAGGTACTGGCTGTGGCCACATTTATTGCCACAACTCTGTGGCATTTCAAGGTCCCTACCAGCAAGCAAGCTGCAACAGTGTGCTCAGAAACCACACTCAAAAGCTCTGTAGTTGGACTGTCTGCCTGAAAGAGTCAGAGTTTGCCCCAGCATTTTAAAATGGTGTGACTTTTTTTCTGCTATGGCTGAAAAAAAACTGAAAAGCATGCAGTCAGCTTTTCATTAACACTATTTAAGTGTTCATGGCAGGACCTCTTAAAAAAAGCTGCAAGGTTTTACAGCTAAAGCTGAGTCAGGAAGCCTCCTTTAGATGAGAGTGCTAGACGCAAACAAAGCAGACCTGAGAAATTGCTGCTACCAAGAAAACATGCTTTACTCTATTTTTTCCCAAGCTTTCTCAGGTTTTCTGTGGATGTAGTTATCCATGTTGGGTGCCATTCTGTAACTTGAGGGTCTTCTTGTTGGGGTTTCTGTCCTGCCTGGCCCCCAAGCCGTTTAGTCCCAGAGAAAATCACTCAGAGAGTCTCCATTAGGTTATAAATTGATTGGCCCATTAGCTCAGGCTTTGTATTAGCTCTTATATCTTATATTAACCCATTATTCAAGTATATGTTAGCCACATAGCTTGGTACCTTTTTCAGCAGGGTAGATCACATCCTGCTTCTTCGGTGGTCTGGGCAGAACTACAGAAAGAGCTTCCTTCTTCCCAGAATAGTCCTGTTCTCTCTGATCCGCCTCTACTTCCTGTCTGGTTTTCCTGACTATACTTCCTGCCTGGTTATTGGCCTATCAGCATTTATTTAGAACATGATTGACAGAATACAGAAAATTCTCCTGCACCACCATTCCAGTAGCATTGCCAAAAATGTATGTGGCTATTAAAACTTAAACTTGTCAAATTGAATGATAAATCTCAACCCGTTGTCAGGCTCCTGTTCTGGATCACACAGCTGTAGTGTGAGGTGGGCACACTCAGAATGTCTCTACCCATCGAATCACACAGATGTCTTTCCCAGAATCCCCCCATTTAAGAAGTCAATAATTTCTCAGGACAGACACTTAAGTCAGACTGGAACCGAATGAAGTATATGCAAACTAGGAAACAGAGATCTCTGTAGAGATTTCACTTGTATCTTAATACATAAAATTTGCCTGGATATCAGAGAGTAAAACAGCCTCACTGGTCAGCCTTACAGACGAGGCAGTTGTAACACATGCCTTTAATCCCAGTAGCCACGCTAGTTGCCATAGAAACAGGGCCATACATGCCTTTAATCACACACCTTTAATCCCAGTAGTCATACTAGTTGCCGTAGAAACAAGGCCGTGTACGCCTTTAATCCTAGCCCTAGAGAGGATTATAAAACAGGAGGAGATAGCTCTCAGTCACAGTCTCATTCAGAGATCTGTGGAGGAAGGATTTCCATTTTCAGACTGAGGTCAAGGTAAGAGCCAGTGGCTGGCTGCTTTGGTTTTTTTTTTTTTGTCTTAAGGATGAGCCCCAGTTTCTATCTCTGAGTTTTTATTAATTGTGCACCAGCTGCTCTCTGGTGGGAAGTAGCGCTACCATAAGTCCATGGTTGACGTCTGTGTTTCTGGGAACTGAGCACTGGGGTTGGGTTTTCTCATTCGGCTTTTCCATCAGTAAGTAACTCCTTTAAACAGGGGGTGGACCTCATTATACCACTAAAAGGCAGAGCTTTCCTCACTTTTTAGTAGAAACTGAGAACAAAAGTTATGGTGGACTAGAAGGACTTAAATTTAGTGTGACTAAGGCAGAAATTAGTGCGCCCGTTAGGATGCTGTGATTACAGCGGGCGAAGCCAGGTTCATTCTTGTACTTTAGACCCCAGCCTTGTACTCAGGGCAGCTCTGTTGGTGCCTGTGACTTTTTGTCTGTCTTGTTTTTCCTTTCCAACCGAAGTTGTTCAAAAGACCTAGTATTTTGGCATAAGAATTAGCCAGGCAGTGGGGGCACACGCCTTTAATCCCAGTGTGAGTTTGAGGCCAGCCTGGTCTACAAAATGAGTTCTAGGACAGCCAGGGCTATTACACAATTAAGCCCTGTTTTGAAACAACAGCAGCAGCAATAACAACAACTAAACAAAAACGAAACAGAAATTAGAGATTGAATGCAGAGAAAATGGCTGTGTTGTGAGATGTATCTCAACAGCCTCTCGTCATCTTCCTTCTCTGTCCACTCCACTTTCTCTTCTTAGCCTGGAATGGCGTCCTAGGTTTCCCATAAGGGTTTGCTTCTGTTTAAACGAACCACCAGAAACATCTTGTAGTTGTAAAATCAGGTAGTTACGAAGGCTTGTGACATGCTTTTTATCTGACTCACGTCACTCCATATCCTCTTCTGTATTTTTGTGGCATGCCATGACTTGCAGTGTTAGCTACTGAACGATTCTTACCATGCAGGTTAATGCAAGATTTTCTTACATGAAATGTCTTAAGACTGCTGAAATGTGTAAGGCACAGTGGCACGCACTGCCAGTGTCTGTGCCACACGAGCAGGAGTGCCTCCCCGTGCCGTATATGTGCTTTAGGGGTCTGCCGCCGCTTTCCGCTTCATTATAATTCACGCTGCATCCAGTGTTACTGGAAAACTAATGAAAATGCTGGCAACAAGGCTTTATTTTCCTGTTGAGAATTCTCGGTGGCTGCAGTGTTATGTCCCACCTAATTCTCTTGATGTTGCTTAATTTTTTTTTAAATAGTGATTTTTATTTTCAGGCTACTGATCCATTTCATTCATTAACCCTCTAGCCACTGGGTAAGCTCCATATCACAAAGAAAAGCCCCACAGATTTACTGTAAATATACATTCCAGTCATGCGTGAACCCCAGTGAATGAGTGTGTACACATGTGTGCATGTATGTTTGTATTCTCCTTGACATTAAAAACTAGGGATTTTTGGTCAGTCTCTGAGCTGGGCAAATGAGAGCAATTGCACAAATGCTGTTTCTTCTAGAATATCTCAGTGATAGATCTGTTGCCATAGAAAAATTAGGTTAAATTCAATAAAACCTGTTCAGTGATCCCCAGGAAAGCCTAAGACAGGGCATATGGATTATAAAGTCACGTTTTCCCCTTTTCATTGGATTTCCTCTCCTTAACACAAAATAAACACTGGTCTTACCCTTCCTTCTGAAAAAATTGATTTGCTGTGGCAGGTTGATGACATTAGACCCAGGGTATAATCTGTACAGATTTGTGTCCCAAACAGCAATTGTCATGCATGCCATGCTTTGTGTGCCAAGTGGTACATCTGATGAACAACTGCAGCCCTAATGACGAAGGCTGTTTTGGTATGTGTGGGCTGTCATTTCTGGTACACTGGGTAACGGCTCATGATCATGTTTTGATTCCCCCCCCCGCAATTTTAAAGAATGCAGTGATTTCTGTTCTCTGTGTATCAATGTCAGGGTGCGTGTCGGTATGTGTACATTTTAGTGTTAACTAGAAACTGACCTTTGTTGCAGAATTTATAGCTGTTGTCTGTCCGTTGCGACAGTGGCACAGTCCCATTGGTATGTTACCTTCTCCCTAGAGCAGGGACACATCGACTCCTTACATGCAGTACATCCGCTGCTGGAGCTAATGCTGCATGTCCTGTGACTACATAGTCAGCTTTCTGGACGGTATTTTCATAACCCCCGGCATGTGTCTATAGCAGATTAAAATTTGCAACTTGCTTTGCAGAGTGGCAAATGCCTGCAACCTCAGGAGGCCGAGACAAGAAGAACGCAAATTTGAGACCAGCCTGAGGGACTTAGTAAAGCATCAAAATTTATATAAAAAAAGAGGAGCTGGATGGCTGGGCATCAAGGTCAGAAGTAAACGGTGGCCTTGTGTGCAGTGGGTCCTGACTCCAGTAGTGTGAGTGTGCAGGTCAGTGAGCAGACCACGCAGTGTTGGAAATCACACTTACAGTTTGATTAGCAGAGCACATGCGTGGAGGTTTATTTTAGGTGGGAACAAATTTTCCAGACCAAACTGAAAACCAGAGTGTAAAGGAGAATAAATCAATACTTTATACACGCACTCTGTGAAATGACTGGGTCACAGGCTGTTAGAAGTATCTAGAAAAGCATCCTCATAATGGAAACGCCTCTACTTCCTACTAGCTGGAATCTTAAATCTGTTTATCTTCGTTTTCTCCTCTTTTCCTTGTAGTCTTGTATTATACAATGTTAATTTGTACCTGTTTATGAAAGCAAAGAATATAATTGCTCTGGTAACTCTTCTGTTGCTGTGAAGAGACACCATGAACTCAGGCAGTTCTGATGAAAGAAAGTATTTAATTTGGGGCTTGGTTGCAGTTTCAGAGGGTGAGCATCATGGTGGGGAGCATGTTGGCAGGTAAACCGGCATGCTGCTGGAGCGAGCGTGTGCTGAGTGCTTGCACCTAGTCTGCAAGTGGTTTTCAGGCAAGGAGAGAGCAAGACAGGACCTAGCATGGACTGTTGCACCCTCCAAGCCCACCCCAGTGACACACCTTTTTTAGTTTACAGTACCATCTTGAAGCTGGTCATAGCCTTCCCCAGGGTATGGTCATCCCCACACTAACTGGTTATCTAGCACCACAAGTAGCATTGTCATGGTGGTTTGAAAGAAAATGGCCTCCAAGAGGAATGACACTATGAGGAGGTATGGCCTTGTTAGAATCGGTGTGGCCTTGTTGGAGGAAGTGGGTCACTGTGGAAGTGGGCTGTGAAATCTCATATATGCTAAAGCCATTCCCAGTGTCTGAGATGATTTTCCTGTTGTCTGTGCAAGATGTAGGACACTCACTTCCAGCACCATGTCTGCCTGCATGTTGCCATGTTCCACCATGATAATAATGGACTAAATCTCTAAAATTGGAAGCCACTCCGTTAAATGTTTTCATTTATGTATAAGAGTTGCCTTGGTCATGGTGTCTCTCCACAGCAATAGAAACCCTAACTAAAACAATTATAAAGACTGAGCAGGGTATATTTAGGAATATATATGTATATTCATATATGTATTTAACAATAATTAACAAAAAGAGAGGTCATTAATTTGAAAGAAAGCAGGTATATATAAGAGGGTTTGAGGGAAGGAAATGGAAGGGGGAACTGATATAATTAAATCTTAATATCCAAAAGAAAAAAAAAGCCAGAGGGTGAATTTTAAGGGACAGTCTGTGATATGTGATCTATCTGTGCAGCGAAGATGCACATGCAGTTGTTCCTGGATGTTAAGGCATATGTGATTCACAACCATGATCATCCGTGTAGGAATCACGCCTTCCAGTCTAGGGAACAGACTACACATCAAATCGCCTTCTTTCAGGATGCCCTGTGGCCGACTGTGGCTGTACACACAGCTCAGAGTTCTTGGCAGCCTGTATTTTATATGGATGTTTGGGTTGTAAATTTGACCCTAAATCTGAATCATCCTTGACTCCTTTTGAAGGGAGTAATGAAAAGTTTGACTTATTCTTGTCAGCTGGGACTTCACTAATTAAGCAAATTCATAGTCATTAAGAGCTTACTCTTTGATTAATATTTTTTGGAAAACTTTTGTGTATTTTACAGAATTCCTATAGGAATATTGTAAATTAAGGTGTTTTTTTTTTAAAAAATCTATTCACAAATGAGATAGAAACTGAGAAATTCTCATACTTGCTCAAAAATGTACCACCTATGAGGCCCTGTGGTCCAAACCCTATTTTTGACTTTTGAATTTGGTCTGTTTCTATTACATGGATGTATATTGTATTCTTTCTCTATGATGAACTCGATAATGCAAACCAGTCATTTTGAGTTTTCTAAAATGGAGAATTAGATAACTGTGAGCCCAATACCTATTCATATGCCAATCGCAGTATGATTATAAGCAGGAATTAACATTAACAATGTGTCGATTTAGCCGCCTTTCATTTTACACGAATAGTTCTGAATTCATGCGATGATGCTATGGCTCTCTCTCTCTCCAGCAGTGAATGTTTTAATTATTTGTGAGGCTCCTCGTGGCTGTGTTTGGGTTTTGTTGAGATTTAGTTTTACACCCTTCCAATTGTTGGCAAATATTCATCAAGTACCAGACCTACACATCTGATCTGCTGCCAGCGCAGACATCACAACAGTCAAAAAAGCAGATCAGCCTCTGCCATGAATGTGGCTGAGACAGAGCAGCAGAACGCACGCCAGAGCCCAGATGACAGATGTGGAAACAGATACAGGTTGAACTGCTCAAATCCAAAATTCTCCCAATCCTAGGACTTTCTGAGTACTAGAAGAGATTCAAAGATTTGCCTCTTGGAGTGTTTCAGCTATCTGTCTGTCTGTCTATCTATCTATCTATCTATCTATCTATCTATCTATCTATCTATCTATCTATCTATCTCTCTAGTTATCATCCATCCGTCGATTTGCCTCTTGGAGTGTTTCAGATGTCTGTCCATCTGTTCATCTCTCTGTTCGTCCATCCGTCCATCCAAGCTAAGAATTTTATATATAGCCCAGGCTAGCCTCAAACTTGTGACCTTCCCTTTGCCTCAGCCGCGACATTACAAGTGTCTATCACAACATCTGGTCCTCAGATTTCAAAATTTTGGATTAAAAAGATACAACTTGCAAAGTCTGTGCAAAAAAAAAAATCTCCAAGTCAGAAAAGATTCCCAAACAGGAGAGACTTCCGGCCTCAAACCTTTCTAATAAGGGATATTCTCTACATGGGGTATCAGGTTGGGGAAAGTTAGCGTTTCGTGCAGTATAGTGATAGCTGAGGGCATTTATGCCAGAAATTGTGTTTACAGATGTCATTGAACTTGGAGTTGAGTAAGCAGAGCTGGTGAGAGAAAAAGAAACGAACAAACAAACTACTTACTTAACCAAAGCCTAGTTTATATCATAGATAAACATGACAACTGGGCATCCAAGAGTAGCTGAGGGCACGCTCCGGTTTGAGGGCTCTTAGAGACAGCCTTACCCCTCCATATGCTCTACTTCTGGAAACACATGGATGTTCTGATGTGCTGTTCCCTGTCTTTTGTCATTTCTCATTCTGAAACATGTGTGCTGCTGTGTTACTAGGGTGACCCTTAGTTAGTGTTAGGATACTCAGGAATGAACTCCTTTTGTAGGGGGCAAAAAAACCAAAAACAAAACAACCGACCAAACTCATTTTTAAAACCTTCGACATATAGAACATGACTGCTACCCCAGTTACACATAACAACAGACAGAAATGTCTGCATAGTCAGCTGTCTTCCGAATGCAGTTTCTACCTCCTACCTTTTCTTCTTCTTCTTCTTCTTCTTCTTCTTCTTCTTCTTCTTCTTCTTCTTCTTCTTCTTCTTCTTCTTCTTCTTCTTCTTCTTCTTCACTTCTGTGAAGTGATCACTGTCATTCTGAGTGCTGTTCTTTGTGCTTCTTGGCACAAAGTATGTATTTCTACGTATGTATTCTATGTACGTATGTATGTCAGTATTTGGTTTACATTGATTTTTTTTAATTTTATATAAATTGAGCCAGTGTGTGCTCCCCATCCCCATTTTACTAATTCTTGGTCCCGCACTCTTAAGATTTTTTTCAATGAGGAAGCATCCAGACGCAGTTCATTCTGCTTCATTGTTGCAATGCTTTCTAAATCAGCATTTACCCAGATGGAGTTTGCAGGTTATTACTTTAGGTGACAGAAACATTAACAGTCCTGGGTCCTCCCTAATGCTAGTTTCTGGCCTGGGGTTGAAGTGACTGCACTGTGCTTTGGGATATTAATTCACAGTTGTTCACATTCACTAGTCTCTGGGAGTCTCAATTCCGTGTAGGAGTTTGTTCTCAGACCTCCCAGTCTGAGGAAGGTCCAGGCATCCCCTGGGGTTTCAATACATGTGTGGTCAAGCTTGAATCTGGGGGTTCTCAGGTTAGTTGCAGGTCTCCAGTGAGAAGCCCAGGAGTCGCAGCACACATGGGAAAGGGTGGAGGAAGGAGGAAAATTGATGTCATTATATTTTACTTTATAGTTTTTTTTTTTTTTTAATTTAAAAGCACGGAAACGGGAAAGCCGTATCCTTACAGACCAGCGCTTTAAGCTTTGTGCGTTTCTTCAGCTGCTGAACTCCGCTGACCCTTGATTATGTTCTGTTTGGCCCCATCCATGAAGATAAGGCAGAAATATTAGACTGAGCGAGCCAAGTCATTTATGGTTGAAAACAAAAGGATGAAGGTTTTTCTCTTAAATGCAAAACTAACCGAATGTTTCTCCTCCTTGCTGATGAGTTCCGTTAGACCCTTGATGGATTTACTGTTGTGTGACATTTTTAAGATGGTTCATAATTAAAAAAAAAACACAGTGCTGTTGAATAACAATAAGTGCTGAGTGAAAAAATGAAGTGATGCTGCTTTTTGATAACCTCACAGTAATTTATGTCTTCAAATACGTGCATGAAACCCCGCATTTATGCTTTTCTTTGTCATTGACTTCCCAGTAGCTCAGTCGGATTTTAAATATTTATGTTTTAGATTTTCCTGCACCTGTCCCATGACAATACACATAGACTGTGCAAACAAAGATGTATTTAGTGCTGGCCTTGGTGAAAGCATTTTATTACTGTCCCAGTCTTCATTGGAAACGAAGCTGCCTTTTCAGGGGCTGTTTGGGCTTGCCATATAGCAGTCAGTAATTGTGCAAATTAGAATCAGAAGCTTCTTTTCTTCATGCGTGTGGCTTTTGAGGTCGTAACTGGTAAACCATTGCATTTTAATTTGAATAGAAAAAAAACGCAGCAAAGACGTTTTATGAGAGGTGAAAAATATTTTTACAAAGAAATGAGCCATGTCTGTGAATTTAAATTTAGTAGGAAGTGGGAAAATGACATAGGTAATCTAATATGTGTGCTCTTCTATAGTATTGTTAATGTATACACTGCAGGTGATACGTTCTTATACCACATAAATGTGAAATACATAGTTCAATGCCTTCCATTCCAGCCACCATGTGCTTCTTATCTGTTAGTTAGCTCCTCTTCCTACCTCTGGGCAGCCACCATTCTACTCTCTGCTTTAATTAGATTTCTTCCCTCCCTCCCTCCCTCCCTCCCTCCCT
>NC_022013.1:85253532-85257848 GCF_000317375.1 Microtus ochrogaster
CTTTCTTCCCTCCCTCCCTCCTTCCCTTTTTTCTTTCTCTCGGCTGCTGCATGTTTGCTTCCACCTTTCTTTTACTTTGCACGTTCTCTTCCAGTTTCTTCCACTTTGTCACAAAGGATTAAATGTCATTCATTTCTCTTGCTGAACAATAATCTCTTGGGTTTGTATAATGTTTTCTTTATCTCTTCACAGATATCTTGGTTGATTTCATATTTGTTCTTGTGAATAGCGCTACAGTAGATATGGGATTGTAGACATCTCTTTGGTACATCAGCTTCCTTTTCTTTGAATGTATGCCCCAAAATAGAATTTGTGGATCATATGTGTGCATGTGTATGTGTGTGTGCACGCACATGCGCACATGCGTGGTGTGTGTATGAACTTGATACAAGTTTGGGTCATTTTTTTTTCAAGAAAAACTGAACACTACACAATATCTACCTTGATAAAATTGGGTTTTTTGTGTGTGTGTGACAAATAATGGAACATTATTTCTTTTAATAAAATTAACTGAAGCACAGTAGGTTGTTAAAGGCCCACAGGGAACCAGCAGCTCAAAAAATAATGAAAATAAGACTTCACAATGCCAATCTACTTTGACAAGCTTTTAACTTATTAACGTACCTCACTACATACCTTAAGAAAATGTCACCTGTTTTGGAACATGTCACTCTGAGATGGTCAGTGTTACTTGTTCATGTGATAGCCTTTAGAATCACCTGGAGGCTGGCCTCTGGAAATGCCTTTTGGAGATTAACCTGGTTGGGTTAAATGATATGAAAAGCTCCTCCCACTGAGGGTGATGTCATTTCCTGGAATAAGCACAGACAGGAAGCTGAGCAGCAGCAGGCATCCATCACACCTCTGCATTGTGCCTGGATGCTGCTGTGCGCTTCTGCTGTCTAGACTTCCCCACCATGATGGACTGTACTCTTGACCAGTAAGCCAGTGTAGACCATAAACTTACTTGGGCCTACAGTAGCAGAAAAAGGAACTAAGACATAGACTTTCAAGTTCTTTTTTTTAATATTTATTTATTTATTATGTATACAATATTCTGTCTGTGTGTATGCCTGAAGGCTAGAAGAGAGCACCAGATCTCATACAGATGGCTGTGAGCCACCATGTGGTTGCTGGGAATTGAACTCAGGACCTTTGGAAGAGCAGGCAGTGCTCTTAACCACTGAGCCATCTCTCCAGCCTGACTTTCAAGTTCTTGAGTCTTTTTTATGTTTTGGAATGAAGCATTCATTGTGAGAGCATATTGTCATACTGAATTTAAAAATTCTCATCTTCTTCCCCCATTCTATTTTGCTTTCCTTTTATTCCTGAGTGAATGTTGCTATTTTCTGTGTGTTTTCATCATTGGTCGCCAAAATAGTTATCTTTTTAATGTTACCTGTCTGTAGCAATTATATATTGTGCAAGCTTTGGAGGCATGGCATTGTTCAGTCGTTTTGATAATGTAAGGATGTGCCCAGGACAGGGGCTCTAACAAAGACGTGAGGTGGCTATTAAGCGTGTTCGTGAAGATCATGTGCTTTCTGTGTCTCATGGCAGTCCTTGTAAACCTGCATCTAGAATGATAATTCATGCCAACAGCTCTCATCTCCTGCGATGTAGCAGAAATCAGTTCTGAAATGGCAGAATGAAAGAGTATGAGCAAATAAAGTCAATGAGCTGTCAAAGCATTTTTCTTCATCCAGTAAGTCCCAAAGACCCCTGTGCTGTTCTAGACTTTCCTCACCCTTCATTCTAGGGTCTTAGTTGAGGATTTTCTTTTCTAACCAGGAGAAAAATGAGCAAGCATATGTGGTCAATCAAACAGAAGGTGCTTGCAAATAGGACCTTGGAGCGGTGTTTCAGTCTTCAGGAAAATGGTGGTAGGGAAATCCACCATTGATTGCTGTTGCTAGGCAACGTCTTTTGCAACAGATGTACCAGAAACAGTGGTGCTGTCTGCCAGCACAACCATGCAGGATAAAAAGCAGTACAGGGCTGTGATGTTTCAGAGAAGCTGGAATCATCCCCTCCCTTTCTCTTTCCTTTTGGTTTCCTTTGATCTGTATTTGAGAAGTTAATATCACATGGGCCAGATATGTAGACAGTGAGACATTTGGAGCTTTTGGGGGGTTTCTAGAGCGGCATGAACAGATTTGTTGAGCTAACTCCAAAAGAATCAAAATTTTTATTTTTTCAAGTGATACTAATTTTGTCGTCTGTTCCTGTGCTTTTCCATTCGTTTACCCATGCATCCCCACGTATGCATTTGCCACCACGATTAATTCATATATTCAAAACACTGTTTGGTATGTCTTGTCCTGCTGACTGTGTGATCCTGCGTCACTTCGTGTATCATAAGTGTGAAGAAGGAAACATTGTCTCAGTCAGACAGTTTGCAGAGACGGGCCTCTGGAGCACAAGAGACTCTCCTGGATAGTTTGTTAAAGGATTTCTCAGCCTCTTTCCTTGTGATCCTATTTCCCCCAGTCTGGGAGATAATTCATAAGCTTCTGGGTGTGTCATTCTGACTGTAGAAGAGCCTTTCTTGTGAAATACTGAAGTAGATGTATTAGTGGCGACTTCATCAATGTCCCTTGTCCGTGCTCACTCACTCTTGGAGAAGCAGCTCGCTCTGGTGTTGACTCAGTGCACCACCCCTGCAGGCTGGTCCTTCAGCCTCCTCATGCTGAAGTATCTGAGCATGATGAGTTCGTCTCCCTTCCAGAACTTGGTTTCTGTCTCTTGAGGAATTTGAAGAGCAGTATCACTGTTTCTGACTCAGCCGCCTCAAGAAGTAGAGCGACATAAAACCATGTCAGCGTCAATTCATGTTATACAGGCAGGCCCTAAAGATGGGCGGTTTGGACTTCTTTATCTTGAAAAACCAACCAAGAGTCCAACAAATAGAGCAGCGAGTACCCAGATTCACCTTTTGCTGTTCTTTTGAATCTCAAGCCTGCTTACACTGCATTTCATGGTCTCTCTACTGCGACTCTAGTCAAGGCTTTTTAGTAAAACCTTGTAGCTTATAAAGTATTGGCAGAAATTAACAAGGAAAATTGCTTATATAGCCTTTAATAGATAATTCGTTTTTACTTTCTCTAGACATGTATGCTCGGAATCCCCATTTTAGTTAGTGCATGTGAAGATCTTGGCCTTTTATTATGAAATAGGATAAATTAATATATGGTTCTGTCTTATGAGTTTGTTCACTTCGCTACCATTCATCTATCAAGCTAAATGAGTCATACATTCAAGTCTGCTCCAGAGCTGTTAAGGTTTGTAATTTATCACACAGCGATTTCTGACCTTGTTTGTGGTCCCTGACTACAGTGATGTTCACTGAATATATATTGAAGAATATGAAAAAAATTACACTGCACTAAATCATTAGCAGTCAGTGTATATGCGGGGGGTTTATTGTTGCTGGTATTCAGTCGCAAAGCTTAATTCATATATTTGATAATGGAGACATTTTTCATTATTTACAATTTTTAAATTACTTCCATTTAAAAATTAACCACCCACATTTCAGTCTGTGTTCAACAGTGAAATAATGTATTTCCTGAGTCTACATCATCAAATGTGGTTTGACCTTTAGTGGAATCCGGTAGTAAAGATCAGGATGAGTTATGCCTAAGTGGAAAGGGACATTTAATGTTGCTCTGTGCTCGGTGTTGTCCCGTCACACATGCTGTGTAATGTTATCAACTCACTTGGATCATAATGAGCTAAAAAAGACAAACAGAAGTAAGTTGGTTTTGACTAATGCATTCTTAGGTGTTATAAGAGGGCTATAATACCTGAATGGTTTTACATGAGCAACAATACATTTATATATTCTCCTGCAACGCATTTGCCTGTGGGCAGCAGAGCACATTTCTGCATGTGTGTTCTCTTTGTGTGTGTGTGTGTGTGTGTGTGTGTGTGTGTGTGTGTGTGAGTGTGACTCCCGATCATCCTTGCCGCGCTCTTGTTTTCATTTGTGACGTAAGCATTTAGAACGTAACAAACATTGGGTATTTGAAGAGTTGTCACCAAACCTCTCAAATAGTAGGAAAGCATAAATGACTTTGAGTGCTCAGACCAGGAAGAATATTAAAGTCAGTTGTCAGTGGCTTGCCCGTGAGAGTGGAGCTGCCTGTGTCCATCCAGACATCATATCAGATCCTGGAGTATGCCCTGCATCATGGGAAGTCAGCTAGGGAGTGTCAGTCCTAGCCACAAGGCCTGGGCCTTTGGGATGCTCCTTGTTTGGTTTTCTGGCAATAATGACTCATGCAGTAGGATCTGCTGTGACAATAAAGGGGTTG
>NC_022013.1:85257948-85266917 GCF_000317375.1 Microtus ochrogaster
GGCTTCCAGGGGGTCTGCCAGGCAAAGATAACTATCGTTCTAAAATCATTCACGTCCTCTAGAAGTAAAACATAACTTCACCTTATAGACTTGGTGCATTTTTGAAAGTTTCTTATTACCATAAAATCAGCTCCCCATCATATTTTTTCTATCGTGTTAGACAGATACCTACATGAAAAAATTTCATACAGCCATATGGGCATTTAAGATGGCTTTAAATCTATTAAGATTTCAGACGGCATGGGTTTATAGAGAGAATAATTTTTCTAATAAAACATCTTGCGAAGAGGATTGAATATGCCAGGAATCACCTGGAAATTTCATGTATATTGTATTTCCTGAAAGCCATTGTTAATGGAGAAGGTTTAACTGGGGCTGTCTGGGTGATTTGAGGCTCGCAGTGACTTCACAGTTGGCCCAGTGCAACTGTGGATTTCTCCTATTGGGAAACTTGAAAGTTACATGTTATTGGCTTTGTAAAGTTGATTTCCTGGTTTTATTAGTATGTTTGGGTGCATTAGAAAATCTCTTCGATTTTGATGGCACGGGTTTTCTAAGCCTGTAATCCCAGCAACTTGGGAGGCGGGGGCAGGAACATGGCAGGTGCGTGGCCTGTTTGGGTTATAGATGGCATTCAAGGCTAGCCTCAACAACTTAGTGAGTTCTTATCTCACAATCAAAAGTGAAGTGAAGACTGGGTTTATGGATCCATAATAGAGCCCTTCCCTAGTGTGCAGAAGCCCTAGGTTCAACACCCCTCCTCCAAGAAAGCCTCAGACTTTTCTTAAATGTGTAATCAATAGTGTTTAGACCCCCTAAATATTCTAGTGCTGGACAATTATTTTAGCTCACCATGATTTTTAAAAATTAATAAAAGCAATGAATTCCAATTTATTCATTTCTATTATTTATTATATTATTTAATGACTTTATTTTATTTCGTGCGAGTTGGTGTTTTGTCTGCATTAGGTCTGTGCCAGGATTTCAGATCCCCTGGAACTGGATTTACAGACAATTGTGAGCTGCCATGTTGGTGCTGAGAATTGAACCTGGGTTCTTTGGAAGAGCAGCAATTCTCTAACCTCCTGAGCCATCCATCTCTCCAGGTCCCATCTCCATTTGAGAATTGAAGAAAAATGTAGAAAACTATAAGAAGTTGCATAGATATGTTTATCTTAAAACACATACTGCAGTTATTCTGTGCTCATTTCTTTGCTGTGTTGTATAGTTGGTGTCCAGTGGCTGCCGTTTTATTATTGTAAAACATTATTGTAGTTCATTGTTGCTCACAGATATTATTTGGGCGGCTATTAATTTTATTTTATGTGTGCGTGTTTTTCCTGTATGCATGTTTATGCACCACTTGCGAGCTTGGTGCCCATGAATGCCCGAAGAGGGCATCACATCCCCTGGAGCTGGACTTACACATATGTGGGAGCTGGGAATTGAACCCGGTCCTCTTTGGCAGCACAGTGCTCTTACTACTGAGCCTTCTTTTTAACCCATAAGTTCATTTTTTAATCATGTAAAAAAAATCTTACTGAACAGATTAAAATTGCATGTTTCTCGTGGATTTTTTCTTCCTAATGCCCCATAGCCATTGTCTCTTTCCAGCATGTAGCTGTCTTGCTCTGTTCATTCTGAAAGCAGTGGTTCTAAGCCTTTTTCTTGAGAGCTAGGCTGTGACTGGTTTATGTTTTTGGGGCTGAGGGGCAAAGTTGAGGCCACTAATATATCTACTTATAAGAAGAGAGAAAACAAAGGTTACAACACTTTATTCTTGAAATTCAGAGTCAATTCACTGAGAAGGTGTAAACCAAACTGAAAATTTTCAGAACAAAATTTATCTCTTTTCTGCTCCCAGTTTTTTTTCTTTTTTCAGTATTTTATGGTTCTAAGGTCATCTTGACATGAAATTTTGATATAGTTTCTTCTTCAGGAGTTTTTGTTACTTTTATCATATTTACACGCTTTAATTAGACTCAATTACTTGTTATTGAATTATTACTAACTACATTGTTACTAATTAGTGCTTCTTTAGAAACCCTGTTTCCTGGTTCTTCCCCAACCCATCCTGGCAATCTGTATGATAATAACAATGGCAGCCAAACTCTGTTAAGTGTTTGCCCTTTGTTTCTGTGGGTTCCCTCGCTGCAGATCGAGAAGGGTTTCTTAAATTGTGCATGTTCAGACCCTCTTCTCTAATCAGATGGTATAACTGCTGTTTGTATAGCGTTTGTGTTGTGCTAGGCATCCTAAGTGAAGCCGAGTTTGAATGTGCACGGATGCTGTGTGTGGGTTGTCTGGAAATGCTGTGCTGTTTACGTAAGACACTGGACATCAGAGCTTTTGCTGTCTGTGTCCTCTTGGATTCCGAGGGCTCATTGTGTTCCCAAGGTGTCCTTGGCATCTTTGTACGTTCTTCTGTTGGGGTCAATCTCCTCTAGGTTGCTCTGCTGTTGACTTTATTATTATCTCCTCTGGAAAGATAAATTAATTTAGGGCAATCTGAGCTGAAATAATTTGTCTGTGGTCCCCACCCCTCTGCAGCTGGGAGCTAGTAAACCCGCCTCTCTCTAGAGTCCATCTTCCCTTGGCTGGAAGAAGCGCTCACTCACGTGTGCTCACAACCCTCGCCTGTCCGAGAATGTCTGTGCAGCTTCGAGACATGAGTGGTCAGTGAAGCTCAGAACATTGCTGAGCCACCACGGCTTTTGCCTCCTGTGACAGGTCAAACTGTCACTGTTTGCCATTTTACTCTGGGAAAGGGCAAGGCTGAGGGCAACCTTTGTTTCTTTCTTCTCTTCCTAGGCGTCCTGTGCTCTCCCTGCCCAAACTGTGCTGGCAGCTTTGTGTTTCCATTTTAACTTTAAAAATTCAAACATTTTGCCGGGGTTTGTCCTGGCAGGTCGTTTTTAGTTATGCTGTGTAAGATAATGGGATTTCCATGAAGTCAGATGTCAGTGTTTCCTCGGATGAGACAGGATCCTCACATCACGTCTGTGTTTCTGCTTCCGTCCCACTTGCTCTGGTTCGTCTCTGCAAACGCTTTTTCTCATCAGTTGTATTTCCGCACACCGCCTTTCTCAACAGTTGGTCGGATGCCAGCCCGGGAATTGTTTTTCCTGCCCTGGTTTGTGTCCAAAGGCTTCCCGCCCGCTCCTCAACCCTGTCTCCCAGTAGGACTGTTTGAAAGAGGCTCCTTCTTTCTTGTTACTCTTCTTCCTTCTGGAGCCTCCTTCTGCTGAGGCAGGTGCAGGTCTAGCTGGTAGCTGAACCAATCACACCAGCCATAGTTCTCCAAAATGCATAGTTTTTGAGCTCTAAAGAATTCATTTTCTATTCTACCAACACGGTTTTGGAAACCAGAGATTAAACAATTGATATAGCTAAAAAGTATTGCTTTGTGAAAAAAATCAGATCCAATATTGGAAGAAGAAAATTTTAACAAACCCTCCCCCACAGGGCCACCTCCTAATCATTTTTTTTTGTTTTCATTTGTAAGTATATAAAAAGAATGATCAGGATGATGCCATCAACGAAAGATGGCATATCAAGTTATAATAGAACTAGGAACATCCCATCATATCAAGACTGGATGAGGCAACCCAGTACGAGGAAAAGGGTCCCCAAAGCAGGGAAAAGTCAGAGACAGCCTTGCTCCCGCTTTTAGTATTATTGCAGGAACTCCAAGCTATAGCTATAACATACATGCAGAGGACGTAGGTCAGAGCCACAAAGGCTCCCTGATTGTTGGTTTAGTGTCTGTGAGCTCCCAGGGGCCCTGGTTAGTTGGTTCTATGGGTCGATTTCTTGTGGTGCCAAGACCTGTCTTAAATATCACGACTTTCTCAGACTAACATTCCTTGCTAATGATCAGGAATGAGTTGTTCAGGGAACTCAACTTTCTTTAGACCGCCACCTAGCCTGCCAGCACTTTCAGCAAATCGATTTATTTAAAAAGGAATTGAAAAATTAATAGGTATTATATTACCACTAACTTGGCTTTTTGTAGTTGTTAAATCAGTTCCAATGAAATGATGAACAGTTACCCAAGCCGTTAAGAATTTAATATCCTCACTGTAAAGTGCCCAGTGTTTTCCTGACTGCCGCCGCGTTTCATTAAAGCATCAAATGTAAAGTGCTTTCTGTGCCACGGTATGATTAGTTATGTGTTGAGAGCATGACGGATTCACTTGTCTGAGGAGACGCTGAGTAAGCGGTTCTGTTCGGCTGTGCCGAAATTGCCTTTATGCAGCACGGTGGACAAAACCTAGAAATAGAATTGGTTATTGATTTTGCTTATTTTGCATTTGTGGCAAGAGGAAAAATAAGACTCATAACTGTTCTTTCAAGCATACAAATTCTGTGCAGAGTTTTTCTTTGTCGTTTTTGTCTGACACTAGTCCTACCAGAACTTTCCATATGATCCCACCTCCATATGTCACATCTGTGACAATCAACCTGCCTGTAATACCTGTTTAATTTATTAGCAGTTCTATGTTCCCACAGAATTTGTGTTACCTTTTCTTACTTAGAATCCCCTTACTTGCTCACGTTGGTTTATAGCAGAATATCTTTTTCAGTGTAAGACTTTCCTCATTTTTGGGCTGTTACTTGGTTGTATATAATATAAGTCTATTTCTTAAAACTTAATTTTGAATTTAAATTATTATAGCTTTTCAAGTATGTTGAATATTCGTTTTTTCCACATCTAAGAAAATTTTGGCAAGTAAGTGAGAGTCTTGGTTTTCTGTTAGAAATTGAAGTCAAGGTAGAGGTGTGTAATTCATCAAACCACTTAAGCCAGGTACCTTTTCCACCCTTGTAGCTTTTAGTTAGTGCTATGATTCAGAGTTTACCGGCGATGGAGGAGAAATAAGGTCTGTGGCTTATTGGTCATGAGATGCGGTCTTAAGGGACGACCAGAAGCTGACGTTTGCCACTCCACACCATACCTCATGCCCCTTTTCTCAGAGGAGAGGAACTTCGCTTAGGCTTCCTGGATCATAGGAAAGGATTCTAGGGGCAAGACCGCCCTCTCTGTTGTTCTGTGTATTATAAGAAAGGAAAGAAAAGAGAGAATGCAGCATTTGATTGGAGGGGTGAGCACTCCCTGGTGAGTCTGGTAACCTTGTGAGAAGTAGGAGTCCTCATGTCTTCTCCTACACTCGTTTATAAATGCTCAGTCAGCTGTTTGCAAGGTCCACCTTGGCTTTGCATCTTTTTCTCCTATCCCCACCCATTCCAATTACTTATGTCTTTAGGTATTTTGCCTGAATATATGTCTCTGCATCCTGTATATCTGTGATGCCCACAGGGGCCAGAAGAGGGACCTGGATTCCTTGGGATTTGAGTTACAGATGGTTGTGAGCCTTCATATGGGTGCTGGGACTCAAACCTTAGTCCTCTGGAAGAACAGCCAGTGCTCTTAGCCACTGACTCATCCATCTCTCCATCTCTCCAGCCTCCTTTCTTCTGTGTCCTTTTGTGTAGCTCCCATGGTTTTAGTCACTGCCCCTTTGAAGGACAAAGTCTCTCACTCTCAGATTCATGGATCCCATCCTTCTGGAATAATCAGACCTTGCACAAGCTGAGGGGATGCAAGGAGTGTAAATTCAGTCTGTTTTAGTAAGATCCCAAACCAGCAAGAGCAGAACAACACCGGGCATCTCAGGAATCTAATCGAGCCTTAGGCTAGAGATTAAAAACTGGCTCTGGTCGGCTGTGATTTCCCTACAAACTAAGTTATATTAAAATAGTTTATGATCTGAAGCTGGTAGATTCTTGATGAAGGTACGGAGGGACCACTTACATGTATCATTAATAAACATTAGTCATCTATTTTGATAACTCGTAGGTGTTCCCTGTCTCTAGATGTTTGAATGTATTCTAAAATATTAAATGTGTACATAAACAATCTGTTAAATAACTGAGTTAGTATAAAATTTTCCTTCTTAGAAAGCTAAATTTTACAGCTGGGCAGTGGTGGTGGACACCTTTAATCCCAGCACTTGGGAGACAGAGGCAGGAGGATCTTAGTGAGTTCAAGGCCAGCCTGATCTACAAAGTGAGTTCCAGAAATGCCAGAACTGTTACACAGAAAAACCCCGACTCGAAAAAATACAAAGAAAAAAAGCTTAATTTTGTAGCAAAAGTAGGGGTTTGGGCGATTGTGCCATTTGAGTATACACGGGACCTAATGGACAGCCCGATGGCAGACCGTTGAAGCCCACCATTAACTAGCTGGTGAACCCTTACATAGTCAAGTGAAGACTCCAAGCCCTGTAAGATGAAAAGCCAAATTGTTCTGTTAGGAATTACGTAAGGCCACGCTCTGCTCTGGACACAGTGCCAACCACTAGGTGCTCGAAGATGCAGTGCCTGGCACCTGCCTTCTTGGAGCATGTGCTTGAGATGGGGAAGCCGACAGGGAACATGTGGGACTCAGCAGTAATTGTTTCAGCGGGGCGCAAAAATGAACCGGTGCACAGAAGCCAGGTTTCAGAAATGTGAGAGATGAGTGACAGGTGAAGAAATGGGGAGAGTGACTTCTAGAGAGTATAAGAGTTGACATTGATTGATGAGGGCCGGCCCCTTTCTTTGGCCCACCTACAGTATTCCATTGTCACCCCATAGCAAACTTTAGAAATCCCACCTAGATCGACTTATGCGTCCTTTGGAAAATCCGAACAGGCCAGACAGCCTGAGTTTTGTTTTCTTCGTGGCTTCAGTTGGACTGGGGCTGTCTGGTTCCACACCTGGGCCTGCTGGCTGGTGGCCAGGCACATTTGATTTCGAGTCACGCTGTCTCACCAGTGAAGGAAAAGAAGCTAGATTGAATGGGGAGACGATCCGGATCAAGTGAAGGTTCTTGGTCCTTTCAAGTAGAGAAGAATTTGAAGATGTTACTTAGTGAAGAAGATTCCTCATCAGAGGAGAGCTTGGGGGGAAAAGAGGGTTAATGCAGTGGGCTGAGTGGTATCCTCCCCAGATTCACGTGTTCAAATCTTAGCTCCTTGGTCTCTCAGGATGTGTCAGTGTCCGGAACTAATACCTTTTAAAGAGAGTGACACCCTAACCCCATCTGATTGCTGTTCTTGTCACCGAAGGACGGGACATCAGAGACATGCGTGCCTGGGAGGGTAGCCACGTTTGCCAGTCAAGGAGACAGGCCTCAGGGAAGGCCAGACGTCTAGCCCGAGAACAGTGAGGAGCTACTCCGGTGTTTTGGTCGCTCATATGTGGCATTGCATTAAGTTTGCTCTTGCAAGTGATGTAAGGGGTCTTGAGGAGATAACTGATGGAGTAGAGACTGTTGGCTCTAGCGGGGCAGAGACCATGTCTGTGTGTTGCTAGCCAACTCTGTAGTGTCGTCTGCACATCTGGCTGAAGGTTCTCCGCATGCTTATTGGATTAATTTAACTCGTTGAGGGAGACATAGCCCTGGACTCAGAGGGAATTGTGGGTAGTGAAGGAACATTGGGGGTCACCGGAAACCTTTGGCCCTTCCTTCCTGTGTAAGGAGGTTGAGGGATGCCATCGTGGATCTACTACCTCGGCGTTGCAGGAGGCATTTAGATGCTGCCAATCCTAAATGCGTCAGCTCTTTGCCTTGTCCACAAGGTAACTAAGAGCAGAATGGGTGCCCGGTGCTTCTGCATTTGCTGCTTTATTTCAGACAATAAATAAAGTTCGTGTTTGCCTTAGGGGATCTTGAGATGAATACCCATTCTCTACCTGGTGGAAAGTTCTGGGGTTGCATTGCTGAGAGATGGCTTAGCAGTCAAGGTCACTTGCTGCTCTTACAGAGGCCCCAAGTTTGGTTCCCAGAACCCATGTGGTAGCTCACAATTGACTATAAGTACAGCTCTAGAGGGCCCATGCCCTGTTCTGGCCTCTGGGCACTGCATGCGTATACACAGTCAAAATACGTATGTATTAAATGTTTTTCAAAAAGTGTAAAAAAAATGTGAGTGCTTCTGGTCCTGTGTGTGTTTGTTGTCACTGGTCTCCCACATTATCAGCCCCATCCATTTGGGTTGATAGACGCGGAGGGGCACTCTGATTTTGTTGAGATGAGTAAGTTGATTGGTTGTCTCTGAGGATGTTTATTTCCTTGATGTTGCTGTGTTCTGCCTCTGGACGCTGCACCTTGGGTCTCCATGTCAACAGGTAACACTTCCGCGGGGTGTTTGGGAGTCGGCTCTCAGGAACTCTTGTTGTCCAGGATGACTAGTATCCTGAGGATGCGCGTGGGTTTAACATCTCCTATGATACCATGGTAAGAAGCTTGGGTTTTGGTGAAGTAGAGGTAATGAAAAGACCCACGTTTCATATCTGGTGACTTCAGCTTTGGTAATTGATATTGGCCATCTGTTTTGTTTCTCTTATTAAATGTTGTAGGTATAACCTTCTAGATTGTATACTAGATCTGCTAATTTGGGAGCAGCATGGACGCTGTTGGCCTAAGATGCCAAACCTTGAACCACCAACTTTGATGGAAACAGCCACTTGCAACTGCTGTGTGAGTTTTCTCTCGAGCCCCGCTGTCGGTAGCAAACATTCTAAGTCTTAGCATGTCCATCTTCAATGACAACGACACTATATTCCGCTGACTGATTTGCTAAAAATACCTTCAGACGTTTTCCTCAAATTCCTTTTGATGATTTATCTTACAATAAATTTAGCTTGTGAGATGAAAGCCGTTTCTCTTTAGCCTCCTGAATATTAGAAGTAAACAGTGTTCATCTCATGCAGAGTTCCTGACGGCTTTGACAAACCAACGCTGCGCCTCGCTCGGAGGCATTAATCCCATGGCTGGCTGCGGCTGTCTTCCCAGAGGAGAACTTGCCTTGACTGTGAAGTCCTGTGTCATTCAGAGCAACGTACTGGCAGGGTCACTACTGCATATGGCCACCCTGTGATGAAAAGCTTAAGGCTGATGGGGACATATTGTTCTTATTAAT
>NC_022013.1:85267017-85277013 GCF_000317375.1 Microtus ochrogaster
TGTGTGTGTGTGTGTGTGTGTGTGTGTGTGTGTGTGTGTGTGTGTGGTGTGTGTGTCTGTGGGGGAAGCAAGCGTCATACTGTGTGTCACTGGAACCGCCATGGGCAAGCATCCATCACTAGTGGAAATCAGCTTTGTGGGGTTATACTGAAACAGAAACTGTTGGGCTGCGGCTTCCACATCTGACCACAGTTACAATATCACACCTGCATTTTAAAATGAACCTAAGATTGCTTGTAGTTCTGAAGCACGATCAATTAAAAACTCAGAGACTGAAACTGGTGTTCAAGCTGAAGACCCAAAGAGAAAGCAGCCAGCTACTGGCTTATGTCGACTTTAGTCTGAAATGGTGATCCTGCCTCCAGGAATCTTAGAAAGAGACTGTGTCAGAGAGATAGTTCCTGCTGTTTTATAACCCTCTCTAAGGCTGAGATTAAAGGCGTGTACCACTGGGATTAAAGTCACGCACCGCCCGGTTTCTATGGCAACTGGGATTCAAGGTGTGTGTTACCATTACCTGGTCTGTAAGGCTGACTAGTGGGGCTGTTTTCCTCTCAGATCTTCAGGCAAGCTTTATTTGTTAAAAATACAGTTGAAATAACACTACACAGTACAGTGCTGTTCTGTCTGCTACTCCCTCAGCCCCCAAGAAGACTGTGACTTACTCTGGCGGTTGGCCTTAATCACATGACCAATGTTTCTTTACTACAGCTGTCAGTACAAATCTACTGTGGCCAGTCTGTACTGGAGGACGTGGGGTTTCCCTCTGCCCAGGAAAGGGGGCTGTGGTAGTTACACTTGTTATTTGACATTTTTCCCAATGGTATATCCATCCCTCCGTCTGTCTGGTGTTTGCAACAGTATGTACTTAGAGTTACTTGTTTTATATTTTGTTGCATTTGAGTCTACCTTAGGTTGTCACTCAGTGTCCTAGCTCTGGACATCTGGCGCTCTCTGAGTTATGTCCTTTGACCTTCCCGGTCATAGTGGAACTTTTCATTTATTTTAAGAGTATATCCTAACTTTGCGGCCATATGTGATGCTACAGGCTCATCTTCGCCTTTCCTGCTGAGACCTGGGGGCAGCCATGTCTTCCGTGAGCCCTGCTCTCCCTCAGCAAAGACTTTTAGTCCCTGACTGTGACATGTGCCGCTGGCCTTCCCTCCACTGCTGCATAGAAGAGTTTTAGCCCCCCCCCCTCTTTTTTTAAAAATAAAAAAACCTTTTTAACTTTTTGATTTTTATAAATTTTTTTTTATGTGTATATGTGTTTTACCTGCATGTATGTCTGCACCATGTATGTACCTGGTGCGTAAGGAGACCTGAAAGGGACATCAGATCCTCTGGAGATGGAATTATGGGCAGTTCTGAGCCACTGTGTATGTGCTGGGCATTGAATCCAGTCCTCTGGAAGAGCAACCAATACTCTTAACCACCGAGCCACCTCTTCAGCCCTTAGCCCCAGTTTAAGAGATGTTTACATTTCTATAGTAAGCTATACCAGTTCTGTTAAGTGTTGGGAATCAAAACTGTTCAATAGTTTTAACTTATATTTCTTTGGAGAATGAATGTTCTGTTGTAGGTTTAATAAAGAATTGTTCAAACAAGTAAAATAAAATGGAAAACAAAGCTAACGGAACTCAGACTTGTGTAGAACGTGCTGTCAGGGTTGCTGCGGGCAGTGGTGGTGAAGAGCACCTATGTGGTTGCCTTTGTGAGCAGAGGGTGCTCTGGGGATGAACCCAGGGCCTAGAACTTCTTCCTGTTTAGACCAGGCTGGCCTTGAACTCACAGAGTTTTCCTGGTCTTTGCCTCCTGATGGCTGAGGTTAAAGGCATGTACCACCATATTCACACATTCTGTTTTCTTCCCCTCCAGCCCTCTTCTGTCTCCCTCCACCTCTGTGAACTTTCTCCTCCCTCTTTACGTGTCCCTTTTCTATTTATTCTGTCTTGTGATTATTGAGTTCTACCAAGGTCTTCTTTCCTTCTTCCTTCTGCAGCCTGTGGAGATTGATGCAAGCGTCAGGCCAGGCTGGGCAACAAAGCGTGAGAGCCAAAGTTACATTTTTAAGTTTTAATTACCATGCCTAAGAGAACCATGAAACAAAAATGCCTCTGATCTGCAAGCCCCTTGCTCAAGGACAGACAATTCCTGAAATGCTGTAGGCTATGTTTATGGGAGATACAAGTCGTGTGTTTTCCCTTCTCCTAAACATGTTTGTTTGACCACCTGCACCAGTTGTGCTTGATCACGTGTGGGCGGGAAGTTCACAGGCTGGAGGTACCTCAGGATGTATGCTTGTCCCTGATCAGACCTCATGGGAAATGCAATAAATTATGGGTTTTTTTTTTCTTAAGCCCTTGTCATTTTCGATTCTGGCCATTTTCCAGGAACCGGGACATGGACCTGACCAGAGCTCACCCACCTGGCCAGTATTTAATTAAAGCTTGCCTCAAATTTGGCTTTAAACTGTGGTAGTGGTTATTCTTGCCACTGGGATTAACAAAAGTAAGACTGTTTAAAAACAAACAAAACCACAGAGAAATCCTGCCTTGAAAAACAAAAACAAACAAGCAAACAAAAGAAAACAAAACCATAATTTTTTGCCATTAAGATGGTGCATATATAATATACGTAATTTATTAATATATACTTGGGACAGAAAGATTGTAAGAGGCAGAGGACCAAGAATTCTGATGTCTGCTACAGGATTATACATCCTCTAGATATGACACCCATGAAATGCCAACAAGATGGCTCCCTAAACAAGACCTGAACAAATGACATCACCAGTTGGCACGCCAGGAGAAGGGGAAAATTCTCACCAGGGCTCGAATCTTAGCACTTTACAGCTGCTGAGAGGGAGAGTTAGTTTGCCCCAGGGGTGAGTGTCCTAATTGTTTATCCAGTACCAAGTGGTAAGCTCTAAAAGCACACATCTAAACAACACTAAATGGATTCCACAGGTTATATTTGCATATTTATTCATATAACTGTAAAAATGACAAAGAAATAGAGGCTATGAATTTGAGAAGGTGTGGGGATGACATGGGAGGGGCTGGAGTGGGTAGAGGGAGGGGACGTGATGTAACTATGTTTTAATTAAATATAATAAGAGGACTCACCTTCTTTTAAAACAAAACGTGTTTTTCAAAGAATATCTTAAGATCCTAGTAGCAATTATTTCTCTCCCTTTCTCCCTCTCTGTGATTTCACATCACAGAGATGTGCTGTCAGATTCTTCCTTTATAGCTAAGTTGTAATAATTATGGCTTTAAGGAAATATGAACTCTTTTTTCACAACCTGCTTTAAAACTTTTGTGAAATAATAGTAGTGCAGCTTGACACTAAGGAGTCATAGTTTCATGGTTCATTTTATTTTCCAGAAACATTTGCTAAAAATTCTAATTAGCTGTGATTTTAGGATTAAGAGAGAAACCACACATGACCCCATCTCTGTCTACATACGTAAAATTAAAATCCTTATAATTTTGAAAAATTACAGGAGTCCTTATTTTCCCATGAGAAAACATTAGGTTTTTAGATTGCTTTTGTAATCACTTTGCTTCTTTCTTTCTTTCTTTCTTTCTTTCTTTCTTTCTTTCTTTCTTTCTTTCTTCCTTCCTTCCTTCCTTCCTTCCTTCCTTCCTTCCTTCCTTCCTTCCTTCTTTCCCTCCCTCCCTCCCTTCCTCCCTCCCTTCCTCCTCTCTCCCTCCTCCCTCCCTCCTCCCTCCCTTCCTTCCTTCCATTGCATTGCTTCCCAAACTTTCAGAGCTACAGATTTCTGGTTTAGTAGGTTTGGGGGAGGCCCTAGTTATTGGTATTAATGCTGGTTGTTGGGGCTGCTGTTCAAGAATGACTGTGCCACCATGTGTGATCCTCCAGGAACCTAGAGATGTGCTGCAGAGATGGCTGAAGAAAGTCAGGCTGAGAGACAGCCCTTTCCCCAGGACCACATGGTGAACTGGGGTAAATAGCTACCAGAGTCCATGAAGACTTCATTTTTCCTCCATTTCACATCAGGAATTTAGTCCCCTCAAACACCTCTGTGAATTCAGACGTGTTTGTCTCATTCTTTGTGGAGCTCTGATGTGGGGTTCCCCTCTGTATGCTGTGTTTGTATTTTTATTACCTTTGGTTGATAAAGAAGCTGCTTTGGCCTCTGGCAGGGCACAATAGAGACAGGCAGGAAAACTAAGCTGAATACAGGGAGAAAGAGTCAGGCAGACACCACGTAACTGTGGAGGGAGAAAGATGCTGGAATTTCCCGTAGGCCACAACCTTGTGGTGACACAGATTAATAGAAGTGGGCTAATTTAAGATGTAAGAGCTAGCTAGGAATATGCCTAAGCTATTGGCCAAACATTGTTGTTATTAATATGGTTTCTGTATGATGATTTGGGTATGGGCAGCTAGGAAACCAACACATAGTCTCTGTTTACAGAGCTCTTTAGAAACAATCCTTTTAGTATTCACGTATTTATTTAGTTATTTAATATTTGAGGTGTTTTCTCTTTTGAAGATATAACTATTAAAGGGGCTGGTGAGCCGGCTCAGCAAGAATAAATGCCAGGATAGCCCATGGAACCCTGAACTCACATAGAGGGGGATGGAGAGAACTGAGTCCTCAGAGTGACCCTCTAACCTCTGACCTCCACACACGAGTGACAGGCATACATGCACCAATAATAACTTCAAAAAAAATTCAGAAAGATAGCATAAAGGTAGAGTCCGCTTTACAGAAATCAAACTTTTATTTTACTTGTTAAGGCTCCCATAGTTAATCATGAGAAAAAACAGGCACCTCCTGCTTGGCCATTTTTTTTTTAATCTTTTTAATGCTAACTTGTGATGGTTCTTTGAAGATATAACTTCAAGACCTGACTTTTTGACACGGGAAGTATGGTTCCCTCTCCTTTGGTTTCCTAGCTGTGTAGAACCTTTGTTTGTGGGCCTAGCAAGTGAGGGTGGGTGGTAAATGATCCAGGGCTAGGAATCTGAAAAACACGCTGCTAGAGTACCCTCTGCTGATACCAATTGCTGTGTATCTTTGGCTGCACCTGTGGGGAACGTGAGTGAGTGAGTGAGTGAGTGAGTGTGTGTGTGTGTGTGTGTGTGTGTGTGTGTGTGTGTGTTTGGGAAGGGGGCACAAGGAAAACTATGCTATTGCAAACGTAGCCCTGCTGAGTACTGATTTAAAGCGACTTGTACCAGCCACTCTACGCTGCCTTCCATGCCTTTTAAAGTTCATGTTGAGCTCGTGGTGTATTCTAAGGCCTGTGTGTGATACTTTAGCTTTATTTAACCGTCAACCTTTCAGGGATCATTCTGAGGAAACTGTTCTGCTTATGGGGTATCCCTTTGACCAAGGTCTCATTCACATTCAGAATAAGCAATTAAGCTGGGACTTAAAGACCTGACTTTCTGACACGGGAAGTATGGTTGCTTCTCCTTTGGCTTTATTACTCAGGTGGGAGTTGTATGCAACAATCTGCACTTCTTGAGATAAATTTCAAAACTGTGCCCATGTCTGTCTGTCCCCAAGTGTGTATGTATGTATGTATTTGTGTCCCAATCTGTAACTTGGTCAGCTCTTTTCTTAAAATGTTACTTTGTTTTCGGAGGTGCGTGCCTTCCCTGAGGCACAGCTGAAAGGGGTCTCCCTGTTGCTGTTTGCCGGGGAGATTTTATGGTAGCTCTTTGGGTGTTAAAAGCAGTGTGTGATGGAGCTCCAATTTGTCTTACGACCACAGAGAGCTTCTGCGAGGCCGCACACCACTAACTGCAGGTTCTTTGTCTCCATTCTCCCTTGCTGTGTCTGAGGGCTTGCCGAACAAAGGCAGCCCTCTGAGTGCCCCAGGTAACCCAGTCCCAGGAGGCACTTGGGCAAAACTCACCGAGAGATTTAAGATTGCTTTATCACCTTCCCCCATTGTCCTCAATCTTACGTCTTGTGATAGGAGTGTAAATTTTAGCAAAATACTTCATAATAGCATTCAGATTTTTAATAACTGAATGGTGGGTACTTCTGATAACTAGATACTTCAAACGAATTCATAATAATTAACGCCAGCAGTCAAGCCATTGCTGTATCAATAGGAATACTAGTATTAGTATTGACTCTTAGATCTTTCCCTTGCTCGCTGAGTAGCCTTGAAAAAAGAGATCACGCATTCCTCTGGGCGTCAGCTTCTTTTCTATTAAGTTATGCTACTGTCTGGCCCTGTGTTTTCCCTAGTAGGGCAAGAGGGTGTGTATTATACAAACAGATGTCTGTGTAACGGCACAGGGTGGTGCCTCTCTCCTAGAAATATTTTTTGTTTATGAAAAAGTTCTAAAATAAATACACAAAGGCTCAAATAGGGCGTAGGCATCTTGGAGAAACGGGTTGGAAGCAAGACTGTCATGTGACCCATGGGAAATACATCTTTAGGAAGAATGCATTACCTCGGGGCATTAGTGAAAGGGTCATGCTTATGGAGGGTCTGTTAGAGTGTTTGGGATGGCAGGACACTTTGCAGCTGGTAGTGGCACTTATGTGTTTGAATCTACCGAATTGTGTCCCTTGAACACGAAGATGCTTACGTGACTCTGTGATAGAGTGTGCGCTTATTTGCAGAGCCCTGAGTTTAAGCTCACTGCAGAACATAAATACATCAATAATTAAAGACATAGAGTTTAGAAGCAGCTGAGTGGAGAATTCAGTCAAAGAAAGAGCATAGTGGTGAATATTCACGGTGCCCCCGGCATCTCCCCAAGGCAGTGAATGTACCGTTGTTCGGTGCAGATTTTGTGACGCGAGGATCCATTTTGTGAAATCACATTCCTGGCTGTGTTCCTAGTGATAGCAGAAACATGCTGAGGGATGGATAGCAGGGACATCCAGAGGGATGAGTCCCTTGCTGCCCCTCCATAGCCTAGCCTTTGTGTGTGCGTGCATGTGTGTGCGTGTATGTGTGTGTGTGAGATCAGTGCACTGCTGTGGTGCCAGTCCAGTGAGCATTCTGGTGATGATTCGACTTCCGATGAGGAAAGAGAACACTCAGGTCTCAGGACAATGGCCTCATCTTTCTGTCATTCACCAAGCTTTGCATCAGAAGTTGACAGGTTGGTGTTGATTATGTGTCTCTAAAAATACTGAAGCAAATTGAAAATTTATATCTTAACTTCAAGAAGCATGTGTGATAACCTTTACTGTTTCTCTCCATAGCTCGGTGTGGGGAATATGAACCTGGGCTACCATGCTTCTGTTTTTTTTTTTTTTTTCGATCTTTATTTAAGTTGCAAAATGCTATTTTGTGTGTGAGCATGTGCAGGTGAGTGGGGGTGGTTAGAGGCCACAAGAGGGTGTCCGATCCCTTGGAGCTGAGTGACAGGTGGCTCAAGTGGCCCGACCGGGCTCTAGGAAGAGTAGCAAACACCCCCACTGCAGACCTGCCCCTCACTTCTGCTAACCCTCCTGTTCCATGCCAAAGTATAAAACAGCCTACGGGCGACAAGCAGCTTCTACAGCATACCAAACTGTTAAACAGTCAAAGACGCTTAAAAAGGAGAGCAGCCTGGATGGCCCAGTTAACCAGAACACTGCCTCCTGCCCCTCTTCAACTCTTCCACACTTTGATAATTACTCTGAAAACAGAGAACAGTAAGATGGGGTGCCGAAACGCAGAATTCCAAATTTGTGTTTAGTTTGTAACTTTCTGTAAAGCCAAGATTCACTTAGGAAATGAATGCACAGAAACAGGCAGTGTCAACTCCAGGCAGGTTGGCCAGTGCCATCCTCGCCACAGAGCTCTCTTCAGAGCCGCGCTTCTCTTTCCCTTTCTCTTTCCCCAGGAGAGCAGTGGATTCACAACCTAGATCTGCACCCATGTGAGGGTCAAGGTAGTTCTTAAATCCGGATCTTCTAAGTCCCGCATGGACCACAAGTCTGGCAGTTTTCACTTTGAAGATAATATACAGAAATCACTTTAGAGTCTGTGTGTAAAACTACTAAAACCAAAAATTCTTCGTTGTCAGTCAGGGCTAGAATATAAAATGAGGACTGGTGGGGCAGAAACAGTCAACTGTCTAAACATGTATGTCTCCTGTGCTGACCAACTAGATGCTGTGTGCAGCCAACTGAACTCTGATGTAATGCCACAGCTCCGATCTGAAGGAAAAAGGTTGCCCTGGTGGTGGTGGCGCATGCCCTTAATCCCAGTACTCCCAAGGCAGAGGCAGGCAGAACTCTGTGAGTCCAAGGCCAGCCTGGTCTACAGAGCTAGTTTCAGGATAGGCTTCAAAACTACAGAGAAACTTTGTCTTGAAAAACAAAAATAAAGGAAAAAGGAAACTTGTAACTATCTTAATTAAAATGTTTTCAGATTCAGTTAATTTTTAGCAACACTACACTCCTACAGGGATCACAAAGTCTGTGTTCATCTTCCTGTAAACAAATGTTATACTCATTGTTCCAACAGAAAACGATGACTAAAAGAAGCAAATCAAAGCTAAAACAACTCACCCCCAGATATTAGAATTTATTCCTGGAAGACAATGAGAAAGCAAAGAGAAAAAAGAATTCAATTAAGCCTTCATTTTCTCTGTCTACAATGGAAACAAGTCTGGTAAGACCCTGAAAGAATGGCCTCTCCCAGGCTGGGGCTATGGTTCGGCAAAGAGCTTGCTGTGCAAGCCGGGACCTAATTCTGATCCCAGCCACCATGTAATAGGACAGGCATGGTGCCTGCAGTCAGGAGGTTGAGGCAGATGCACCCCTGCTGCTCAGTGGCCAGCTAACCTGACGTAGCTGAAGAGTTGCAGTTCTACCAGCGAGAGGTGTGGGCTCCAAAATAGGTGGGCAGAGACACCCAAAGAGTGTGAGTGTGCATGTGTGTGTACACACATACACACACAATGTACACATGTGCATGCATACACACGCACGTGCATACACGCACACTAATAATGATAACATAAATCTTTTTTTCTCCTCAGAATGGAAGAAAATAAGTCAAAAATGGCTCTTTCCATAGAAACGCTAACCACGTGTCGAATGTGCAGCCAGTCACTGTCCTATATGTGAGGGTCCTTTGGCTGCTTTTCCATCATGTTGGTGGTTTTGGTGCTTATGTGATTCTTCTGTGGATTCTCCCTTGAATTACTCATAGCATCTTACTGTTCCTTCAGTAGTCAGTTAAAAAAAATTATTTGCCTGTGTTTATTTTTTGAGTCACTAATTTTACCTTTATAAAGAAATATTTGTTTTTTAAAAACAATCATTTGTGCATGTGTGTATTTACATGTCTGTTTGCATGTGTGTATGTATGTGTTTGTGTGTGTACCACATTCATGCAGTATCAGCAGAGACCAGAAGAGGGTAGGGTACCTTGGAATTAAAGTTACAGGTCTTTGTGAACTCCACGTTGGTGACAGGAACTGAACTCTGGTCCTCTGAAAGACTAGTTGTAGATGGAAATTTCTGTCTTCCCTGATCCCACAGCCATTTGGTCCCAAATAAACACCCAAAGGCTTATATTAATTATAAATTGTTTGGCCTATTGTTCAGGCTTGTTGCTACTACCTCTTACAACTTAAACTAACCCTTAATTTTTATCTATGTTTAGCCGTATGGCTTGGTGCCTTTCCCAGTAAGGAATTCTCATCTTGCTTCCTCTGCTTCTGAATTATGACTCTATCTCTGACTTTTCTCAAAATTCTCCTAGTCTGGCCTTCCTGCCTGTGCTTCCTGCCTGGTTACAGGCCAATCAGCATTTTATTAAATCAGTACAAGTGACAGATCTTTACAGTGTACAAGAGCATTATCCCACAGCAAGTAGTCAGTGGTTTTAACTGTTGAATCATATCTTTAGTCCCTATAAATGAATATTTATTAATACAGTAAAAAACACAGTTCTGGGAATTACACTTGCACACTTCCTCCCACCCTTCCTCCTTGTGGAGTGTATGTGTGTTTCTGTCTGTCTGTCTGTCTGTCTGTCTGTCTGTCTG
>NC_022013.1:85278123-85291714 GCF_000317375.1 Microtus ochrogaster
GCATTCACTGCTGTACCTGGCTGTCTATGCAGGCAGGTGCTGGGAATCACTCCCAGCTCTACCCCTCAGGATCTTCTTATATTATCTCAAAGGACTTTTGTTTCTTAGCTATGCTTTCATTACTTTAAAAAATATTGAGACTAGGACAGGCATAATGGCACAGACCTTTACTTCCAGCTCTGGGGAGGCAGGCGCAGGTAGATCTCTGTGAGGCTGAGGCCAGCCTGACCTACAGAGCAAGTTTTAAGATAGTCAGAGCTACACAGTGAGACCCTGTCTCCAAAACAAAACACAATAGTGCGACAGCTCTAGATGATGTCTGGCCTGTGGTTATATGACTGTGGATTTTATTATTTAATACCCTCTGAACACAAACGTCTCTCTCCAGCTTGTTAGTATGCCAGTATATTAGAATAGAGTCAAGTCCGTTCTTTCAGTAAAGCTCCCTCTCCACCTCTCTTCCCCTCTTCCTGGTTCTGTCTCCATTTTCTTTCTTTTTTCCCTTTTCTCCCTTGCCATCTCTCCATGTTCTTTCTTCCCCCGTTTTGTTTTGTTTTCCATAGGGTCTCATGGTGAAGCCTGGGGTTTATCAGACTTCCAAATCCTCCTGCCTCAGCACCATCGCAAGCGCCAAGATGAAAGGTGTCTGTCACCTTGCATTTCTTCGGAATCTTTCCTATACAAAAATCACAATAGATGTTCTTTGTAGTAATTTTAACAAACACATGCACATACTTGATCATTACACAGGAGTTTTATCTGTTTTTTTTTTTATGTTTCTTGCTGATGACAGTTTTTATTCGTGTGAGTAATGGAAAAAAATAAGTGTCCTACAGATACTGTTTTAGATCAGAAGAAAGATGCTTGCCTGTAAAATGGCATCTTGGCATCGAACACCAACTGTGACTGAAGACTCATTATAGCGCACTACTTGTTTGGCTTATAACCAACTCTCATTCTGTTGGGAAGGTACTTCTGAAACAGCCAGCCACACAGAGTGTCCTACAGACAAGTATAGAATTGATGCTCTCTTCCTTGCTTTCGTGTGGACATTTTAAACACTGATAGAGAAGACATGCCTCATGTGAGCTTCGGCTGCTGTAACAGACATCACAGGACAGATGGTTTTAAAGGCAGGGTAGTTTTTCATTATGGTAGCACTAGAAATCAAAGGTCGGGGACCGCTTCTGGGGTGGCAGAGGGTTCTTTCTTGAAAAGCACCTTTCCTCCTGCATGCCCATGAAGAAGGAGTGTATTTCCCTGGAAGCCCCCTCTTGTTGGGTCAGGCCCCAACCTCCTGCATGCCCATGAAGAAGGCGCATATTTCACGGGAGCCTTCCATCTGTTGGGTCGGGCCTACTCTGTGTCAGCTGACTTAGCTGTAGTGTCCCCTCCAAAGGTCTTGTCTCCAGAGTGCCACTTTGAGGGTTAAGGCTACAACATAACAAACTTTGCTGTGGATGTAAATGTCCAGTTTATAAGAAGGTGAGGCACTTTCAGAAGCAGAAATCACAGTCTAAGGTACAGGTGGCATGGAGTGCTGTCCCCAGTGAGGCCAGATGAGCGCCAGCCAGCCCTTAGCAGGCCCTTGCCAGTGTGGATTCCGACTTGGAATGGGGTAGATATACCGACCCACTGCTGCTCCTTGCTCCGGATTGTTGACCATGATCTCCCAGCTTTTCCCTTGTGGCAAAAGACGACCATAAACTTGCCTTTAAAATCTTTCAATTTAGTTTAAGTTGGGGTTCCCTTGGTGCCAGTAGATGACTTCAGGTCCCTCCCGCTTATATAATAGCATCCTAGAAAATCCAAATGCTCTTTGTGTTTCCAGTTCTTGGCTTTTCCACCTCACTGCCTTTACCTGTTTGATGCTAATGGGCTGCCGTCACTTATGAAATAATCCAGCATGATCTTTCTTCCTTGGAATGGCACTCTCAGCATGGCGGTGTCATCCCAGGTCCTGTGGCTCTCCTCCCAGGCCTGATGCCTTTTCTTGTCATTTATTAAGGTGTGTTGGGTGTGTGGCATGTCATCACCTTGTAAATCCTCCTAGCAATACCTTTTCTGACTGCCGTGGGCACACCTGTCTCGGCACCACTTGCTCCCCGCTCTGTTTTTGCAGGGCTCTAAGCTGCTAATGTCATGGTGCTGAGGGATGTTTGACAGCATTGTGGACCAGGGCACAGAGCCAGCGACTGGTTCACAAGAATCAGCCATAGAGAATACAGAGGACCCAGGAAGACAGAGAGCCACACAGGAGAAAATAGGGAGGGACTTAGAGATTCACGTTTTTTGTGGGGGGGGAGTGGGTTGGGACTAATGGAGAGGCATTCTCTTGCTGGGTCTCTGGCCAAAATGAAGGTCAGCTGGCTGTTTCTTGGCCCCACTGAAATATCAGGTTTTCACTCCAACATCTGACTTCCAAGTCTTTATTAGTAGATAGAAAATAGAGACCTAGTCAAAAACTACAGTTGGCAACAGCAACAGAGCCAATGGGACTGCAGATGGTTGTTAAAATACCACTAGATTCAGGTGTAGCTGCTAAGCCGATGGGATGGGGGTTGGGGAAATGGCAGGTTATTCTTTTATTACACCTAGCCAAGGAGCAGCAGACACTTGTCACCTGGGAAGAGTCAGCTGGCATACCTGTTTTCTTCTCAGACTCAGCATTGATCATGGGAAGCTTGTCATGTGTCCAGAGGTGTCCTCAAATTTCCCGTGGAGCTGCAACTGGTTTTGAACTCCTGATCTTCTTTACCCTACCTCTCAAACCCTGGGATTGCATACGTGTGCCTGCACACCTGCCTCGTCAGGCCTTGGATCTGTGTTTCTTAACCTTGTTCTATCATTAAGGGTTTTAGTCTGAATACTTCTGGCTTTTTCTTCTCCTAGGCCTGTTGTCTCCTATTAGCTATGGTTACAGCTGTGAAGTTCCATGACATCTAACAGCCAACAAACTAGATTTAGATTTTGCTCTAAAATACTTTGTCCCCATGTTGGGGATCGAATCCAGGGCTGTGCACACAAGAACTAAGTGCTTTCCTATGGAGTCAGGTCCTAGCTTCTGAAAATACGTTGAGACCCATTCAATGTTTTCCTCCTTTCTTCCTAGTTATTCATCATGTTTACAAGTTAGTCTGTTAGGAAGGTACTGTTTTCTCATAAGCTGCCTCTAGCGTGGGGTTTCATCAATCCCCCGAACTTAGATTTTCCGTTATTTCTGTTGATAGCCTTTTCTTATGTGCATGCCACTGATACTAAATTCTAGGTATAAAGAGCAACACAGAGAACTGGACCCGGCAGCGTAGGCCCACAGTCTTAGTTACTCGGGAGGCTGAGATAAGAAGATTGGCAGTTTAGGGTTTGCCTGGGCTATAGCACAAATTCAGGGCCAGGTTTGGCAATGTAGGAAGACATTGCCACAAGATAAAAAGTAAAAAGAGGGTTGAGAATATTGCTCAGTGGTGGAGGAATAGCATGTACGAGGTCTCAGGTTCAGTCCTGAACAATGCAAGTGTGTTCACATGCACAAATGTACACACACACACACACACACACACACACACACACACACCAGGCTTTTCCTTAATTAGTGTTGAATGTGTGGCCTTAGCTTAGCTCTTATTTCAATCTATTTCCCTTTCTCTACATTTTGCCTTGAGGCTTTTTACCTACTTCCTTCCCTCCTTCTCTCTCTCCCTCCCTCGTTCTCTCTCTCTCCCTCCCTCGTTCTCTCTCTCTCCCTCCCTCCCTCCCTTCTTTTTTTCTTTCCTGTTATCTCCATGACTGACTGGCTGGTGGTTGCCTTGCTTCTGGCCCCTGGCATGGTCCTCTTTCTCCCTTGTTCTCTTCTCTAGTTCTTTCTTCTGCCTAGATTTCTCCTTCTACTTTTTCTCTTTGTCCGCTAGCCTTGCTTTTATCTCTACTGCCTAGATATTGGTCGTTCAGCTTTTTATTAGACCAATCAGGTGCCTTAGGCAGGCAAGGTGAAACCTCATGGTCTAAGCTAATTTTTTTCCAATTGTACTTAGGGGTTTGCTCAGTACCTCTTCAGCCTTTGTTGACTGTGTCCACTTCATCTCCTGAAGGGCAGGGCATCTTCCCACCGTGAGGAGACTCATGCAAGGGGTTCCTCCAGTGCTAATGCCCGCTGGAGTGAGTGAGGGTCACTGTGGAACTGGCTTCCTGGTTCCTGGTTTTAGATGAAGAGGTAAAGAAAAGCCGGGTGATGGTGGCGCACGCCTTTAATCCCAGCACTCGGGAGGCAGAGGCAGGCGGATCTCTGTGAGTTCGAGACCAGCCTGGTCTACAGAGCTAGTGCCAGGACAGGCTCCAAAGCCACAGAGAAACCCTGTCTCGAAAAACCAAAAAAAAAAAAAAAAAAAAAAAAGAGGTAAAGAAAATGGAGGTTTCTCCAAGGTACCAGATTCTAGTCTCATTGTTGCGCTCAATTTTGTTGGATTTTTTCTGTGATTCCAAGTTCTTTACCTAGTGAGAGAGTAATAAAGTACCCCTTTGGCTTTTTAAACTTGTTTCTTGGATTAGACCAGAGCACTCAGGAAGAATGTAGCATGGTGTGGTGGAGAGAGCACGGTTCCGGGAGCCCTGCGTGTAGGTGAGTCAGAAATGGTGTGTAAGCTGAGCCTGTTATTTCACCCTTCCAGGCCTGATGCTGGGCTAGGAGAACTCTTAGATAACTCTCACGTCAGCGCTGTGGTGGCAGTGAGAGGAAGTCTGTACCTGTAGAGGGGAAAGGCTGGAACCGGGTCAGGTCGTAAGATAGCAGAAGAGCATGGAGGAGGACAGAGGTCACAGCGGTGGCTGAGCGAAGGCTGAAACTTGAAGATGTGTTTGTTTGATTTCTCTCATGTGAAAGATTTCTTAATCTTGGAAGGCATCCTCAATGTCTGTTTGTGTTTGTGAGAAAACCACCTTAAAGGAATAAAGGCTTACTTTGCTCAAGGTTTTAGCCTGTGGTCAGCTGGCTCCATTGTTTTTGTACCCGTGGTAGCATAGTGTATTGTTGGTATAGGTGTGTAAGAGCCGTGTGTACCTCGTGTGCATACGAAACAGGATTGGGAGGAAGGAGGGGGCCCCAGACATCCTAAGATGACTTAGCTTCCTCACACCAGCCCCCACTTTCTGATAATGCCATAGGCTGGCAAACAAGCTAGATTAGATATGACAGTTCCAGACTGTAACTGAAATTGATCTTTCGTTAAAAGACAGAAGTTAACCAGGAAAGATTTAAGACCATTTGCTTCTTTATATTTCCATCACAATGAAGTTAGCATCTTAAATTTTTAAAAAAAGATTTCAAAGAATTTTTAATCAACAACAGTAACTGTTTCTGCTTTACAAATGGCGATTACCCATTGTAGAATGCTGTGTGTGTCCTGTGCTACCTGACTTCCTGTGTCAGGGTTCTCTAGACCTGGAAGATGTTGTGTAGTAGACCAGGCTGCAGAAGTAATGATGACACCCAAGGTAAATGCTGTTTGCCCTCTTGAATTTATATTAGGGATGAATCCACAACCCCTAATCCGCATTAATCTATATTCTCTTCTCTCTCTCTCTCTCTCTCTCTCTCTCTCTCTCTCAATTTAAATTATTATTTTTCTCTTTCTTTAGCCAGGGTCTCATGTTGCCCAGGCTGGCCCCAATCTACTTCCTGAGCTAATGATGAACTTGAGCTCTTGACCCTATCAAGATGGTTGAACATTGACGAACACTACCACGCGTGACTTCTGTGGTACCAGTGGCAGATAGGCAGATACTGTGTCAGTGACACCTCGACTCCCTTTGGATTCTTGTGTAATTAAACATTTTGTACACATTCAGATACTCTAAGGTTATCTGTGTCTGTCTGTGGGGGAGACTTTGGTTACCCACAGTGTGATTGACGAAACTCTACGGTAGTTAATGTTTTCCTTGAATTTCTCGACTCGTCTATGTCCCAAATGGAAGGTGAGCTGTGCTATTCTAGGAACAGTGTCTGTTGTGTGGTGGTGGAGGTGTCAGTTGATAGCCTGAAGTACTTTGCACTAGTTTTGTAAATACGCCGAATCTTACATAGCAGCAGACTATGATTTCCGGGACCCTCTTTTCCATTGTGGTTTAGGGCAGGGCATCCATTTGAGGGGACGGCGCAGCAATAATGCCTCTTTTATCACAGCTGCTTTACTGGAATGTTTTAGTGTGCTCTCAGGAATTGTTGTGCTACATCTTCTCGAGACCTTGCTTTGCATGGCCATTTCACTGCGTGGGCAGAAGCCCCTCGGAATGAGCTGCCCCTGCTCACAAGAGCCTCTGTTTGCACACCATCCAAGCTCTTCCATCTCTCAAGGCTGAGAGTGGATGCAGAGAGATGGATGAGAGTCATTTTCCTAGCTTAAGCAATCACGTCATCTCTGGGAAACAAATGTGTTCTGTGTGGTGGATGCACTTAGGAGACCGTGTCCCCTGCGTGAGATCTCTGTGTTTACAGCCCATCGCCTCTCTTTACGGCTCTTCTCATCACATGTTCTGTTTCCATGGGTTCGGAGAGCCTTGTAGAGGGAAATTTGCCTTCCCGGGATCTTGTGACAGTGGTTGCATCAGCCTCCCGGAACAAAACCAAACCTTCATGCCTGGGTTCAAGATATAAGGCACATCAAGAAGTTCTGATAGTCCATAGACCCGTACTCCTTGGGGCTTTGGATGCTTTCTTAGCGGGGGATGTTCTGGCTTTAGGAAGAGATCTGCTCCCTGGAGAAGCTCTATTGAGAGGACAAGGTGATTGTGACACACGCCTCTTCACCCCCCAATCCTGGGGCTTACTTAGACCCCAGATTTGGGTTTTCAAGAAAGATGCAGGGACTTTTTCAGAGCTGAAAATAAAAGCCTCATTGGCTATCTTTTTGGGCAGTATTATAGAACATACTTATTATTTTGATATAGTTGAAAGAAATCAAAGCTTTGCTTGGCCCTCCACCAGAGATTTTACCACTTAGCTTGAGAAAAAAACTCTTCATGGAACTAGTCCAGCAGCAAAGGAAAAATGGCTCAGACAGTTGGAATTCATTGTTTCACAACCCTGTGACTGTGTGTGGTTGTTTGCCCCCAGAGAGGTGTTGGAGGCCACATAATATCAGCCCATGAGGTATCCAGCCGATGATGTTTTTTACTTCCTGTGCCAGGTGTCAACTGATCAGGTTTCTCCGTTCTCTCCAGCTGATGACCAGTTAACTGGAGTGAGGAGGACTGGAGAACATGGTGCCTAAGAAAACAGTGTGGCGATGGAGCTTAAAAACCTGTCATCCTCAAGCAGCTCTCTAGAGCAGATAACTCAGCTTTATCAATGAAAAAAAAAAAATGCCAGTTAGGAATAAGAAGCATCGAGTGAGTAACTATATGTTAAACATCAGCTGATGTTATTGTATGGATCTATTTTTAGTTCTCAGCTTACACAAATAAACTACAAAAGATTGTAATGTGGAAAAGGTGTGCTGCCTAAATATTTGAATATATTAAGGAGGTACTATTTGTCTATTTAAGGAATTATAATGTTGAGGTTAAAAATAAGCCATATTTAAAATATAAATATTGGCCTATGAAATATGAAATGATGTTACAGTGGAATTTGCTTGCATAAAGGCCAAGTGGTCCAGACAGTATATGGAGAACGATTGGCTTGCATTATTAAAGCTGGAAGACAGGCGCATGGGGTCTTCTTCCTGTCTGTGTTCAGGACTGAAATAATCTGTCGGAACATCTCCAAGAGGGAACTGTAGGTGAAGTTATATAATCACGCTTTAGTTCCTTGGAGGGGAGAACGGGGCAGGGAACAAGAATCCTTAGCAGAAATTCTTTTGTGTGGAATGTTTTAGCCACTTGCTGGCTGTTGTTAATTTAAATTCATGCAGCGTATCTGTCTACTGATCCATGGCACTATGTACTTTCTGTATGATGCTCTACAGCATCAGCATCTCCGGGAGAGTCCCTGGCATACTGGGTTGTGGTCCTTGAGCATCTCTGAACTGCATGGACGTGGCTTCTAGACTCAGTAGAGGCTATTATTCTACTTCAGCACTTACGTTCCTTTCAGGGTGGCTCTGCCCACCTGATTTAGCGTGGCCTTCCTCTTGAATCATGCAATTCATGAAGGTCATGGGTGCCACCTACTTGGTTCTAGAAGGGCCGTGTCTGATTCCTCCCTTGGTTCACTCAAGTGGCTTCCAATTACGCATCTACCTCTAGGTTATGGTTGAGTTCCTGTGGCAGAGATCTCTTCCCCCCCACCATTTCACCTTCAGAACTGTTGTTACACTCTGGAAGATTTTCCAATTACTACATCTAATTAGAGGGAAGAATAAATTACCGAAGCAAGTTAAATTATCTTGTGTGTCATAACAATAATTAACATTCAAATAGGAAGCTGCTGCCATTTTTATAAACACCACTAAGTGGAGGCAGCACCCCCTGAAAGCAGAGAGCAGGGGTGTCTTCCTCCCCGAGGCCTGGCGTAAATAAGGGTGTTTGGGAGAGTTGCTGGGCTGCGCATGTGTGAGACTGATCCTACCAGAAAACTTTTATAGCTGATGTATCCACCTCCGCCTTCCTGCCAGGACATCCGTGTCCCCATGATGCTTTTCAGGTGCTCTCTTCTGGTGTTGCGTTTGTGCTAGTAAGGAGGGCTATGGAGTGTCCATACTTAATCTTATTCAGCCATTAGATTTTCTAGCCTTTATCATTAATATAGTGTTTGGGGATTTAAAATGACAGTCTTGAGTTGGTCAGCTGAAAGGCGATAGGAAAAATGTCTTTTAAATTACAAAGGCCCTAAAAACAAATAATGAATGCAATAAAGCTGCCCCGATCCTTGTTGTGCGGGAAGGTAAAACTCAGCAGTTGGGAGTGAGCTGGCCATACGTTGCTGGGAAGGGGATTTGCGCCTATTTGTTCAATCAACGACTCCCTCACCTGACAAGTTAACTTTGGATTTCATAATGCTGGATTGTTACGATTTCTGTTCTTCTCATCTTTTAGATTTACAGACACTGAAGTGATTTCTCAGGTTGAGAATGAGGGATCTGATTTAAGAGAGAGCTGTGGAGTTGTAATTTGCCCAGAATGCAGAGATCGCCCCTAAATGTCCAGATCATTAGCAGAGTCTTTGAAGGTTTAAATGAACTCAGGGGAGATTTGACTTGGATACAGGCACAGCTCTGGGGGTCTCAGGCACATGGGAACAGTCGGGTCTCCTCTGCTCACACAGCAGCCTGAGAAAATGTCAGCCTTTTCCTTTGTTCAGCTTCCTTTTTCTTCTCATCTGCCTTGTTTAGCGCAGTTCGTGCCCTGTTCCCTTTAGCTCAGGAGCATGTAGCTTTGTAATCTGAGGGATTTAGGGCTCGCCATTGACAAAAGGCCGAGCAAGCCTTTTCCCCCTGCTTTGAAAATGGCCTTTTGCTGGTGGACAGAGCATGTAAGTTGTTTCTCATGTGTTGAAGAAAATTCTACTTTTTTTTCTTTTTTTGCTAATATGACTCCAATTCAAAATTATTTTTCATGCTTTTCTATTTTTGCTAAAGGCACCAAAGAGCCAACTATGACCCTAAAATTTACTCCTTTCTTTGGAGCTGGACAGCAGTGGAGACCTGGTATTATCCCCCAGACACTCTCACTGTGGTTGAATGAGGGTAATTTTGTCAGCTGACCTCCAATTGGGGGATGGCACTTTCTGAGATTAAGCATCCTGTAAGAAATTAATAATTATTTCTAGCTCCAGGTCAGAGGTTGGGATGGAACCTTGGCAAGTCAATCAGAAGGAAAGCAGGAGATGAGAATGGAATATGATGATATATATGATATATATGATTCTTAGTGGCGTTGTATAATACTAGCTCAGGTTAGAAAATGTGGTTCCCATCACTCTGATGCTTTTGAATGAATGAAGTGTTCCAGATGAATGTTGAAGGAATGGTAACGTCTAGGGTCAATGCAGATTGCTCTCTGTGGAGAATGTATTGAAGATAGGCGACTCCTTTGAGAAAATTACATATTTTGAAAAGGGTTTTGATTCTGTATAAAATACAGTGTAATGTATTTGGAATTTCCAGCTAATTTACTCACAGCTCATTTACAGTGGCTCAACACCCTGCACAATTGGTCATTAGGGGATTGACACATTCGCCCCCTTGACAGTCACACATTCTAGGTAACTGCCCCATGTGTTCAAGCAGCGGTGCCTGTAAATGTTGCACACCTTGTCCAGCAGATATTGCTCAGCAAAACTGTTTGAGGATGGAGGACACAGTCTTCACAGATGATTAGCCAGGCAACCTGGAAAGGCAGTGTCCTTTCCTTAGGGAGTACCTTCCTCTCCCAGGGTAGGAGGTTCAAACCCACGCAGCCAGCTGTGCATATGGAAAGTGTTTTAATTCTTAGGGCATGAAGGAATGTCCATTTCAGGTCATTTCTATTTTGTCCAGGTGATTTGTAGAAAAACGTGCCATTTCGTTTAGTAAGTGAACAATTGGTTTCTCATCTTCAACAAGCCAGTGGGATTGCTTGAGCAGTAAGCTTCTCTCAGAAATGCTTCTTGTTTTATCTCAGGCATCAGTACATAAAAAATCATGTTGTCATAGCTTTTGCTGTGCTATTTTAAAACTTACATGGTTATGTAATTCCATTACATAGTATTTTATAGCATATATTCTATTTTATAAGATAATACGCAACTATAATTTTAATAAAATTGATACTTATGTTTATGTACTAATATTCTTTCTACATATGGCATAATACTTAAAATTTTCTCAATACTTTTATAACAAGTGATACATAATTTTTGAACAATATATAGCTTTAAGTATGGTAATTTATTGAGATTTGAATATACATTTATGTACATTCCTATAACCTACACTATCATTAGCATGTAATGGGCATTTTAGACATTCCTGATTCTAAAAGTAGCAGAATTCTACCATCTGTGAGGAAAGAACTCTTTCCATTTTACCATGAAAAGAATGGTGGAGAAAGGCAGATAAAGCTAGTAACTAATAATTGTTCAGACTTTACTCTTCTGCTTCTAGTTACTAGAATAGGTTCCCTATTAATAAACAAATAATAATAACCCAGACGTATAATAGAAGTCGATGTCACCCAGCCAATGATAGGAAGTGACATCACCCAGCTTTATAATAGGTGGTGACATCATCCAACAGTACGATAGGAGGTGGCCTAGGATGTTGCAACTTAAGAGAAGGCTGGGCAGTGAGTCGGGCCACTTATAGTCAAAGAGAGGAAAGCTTGCCTTTTCTCTATCATGTGTGTGAATTCAAGATAAAAAATTAAATGAGATAACTTTGTATCTGTCCTATGAGCCCCCTTTTTCAATTATCTTTAAAACATTTGCCAAAATTGCTTCTTGGACAGACATAGGTAATATTTGCAAACTAAGAAATTAACCATTGGACTGAAGTAGAAAATAAAATGGTTTTAAAATTCATAGAAAGCAATGTTCTGCTTATATATTTATGGTTGAGCTCTGAAACCATAGAAAAAATGTTTTCCTGTTTTCAAGAGAAAGATTGAACAATTGTTTGGGAAATATCATGTATTTTGCTTATAAAATTTAAAAAATATGCAAAATGTATTTTGCATATAAAAGAAGTCTTGAAATAAATAGAGCCTACAAATACAAAGCAGCCCATACCCCCTCAGCAGAGTTGACGATAATTGGGAAGCATTCCGTGCAGGAGATAAGGCCACTCTCAGAGGATGGCGATGTTTTCAAAGCAGGCTTTCAGGCTGCATTACTATTTTCAGGTGAGTGTTTACTGTCCATTTGGAAGAGTGAGTCTGCGGACGGTGCACACGGGAACTCCCCAAAGGAAATGCCTTGGCCTGTAATCTATGAAAAAGGATTTAATCTCGCTAATAGTCAAAGAAAGACAAATGGTGAGAGGCCATGAGGATGGAGGATAGATAATTGTTCAGTTGTTAGCAAGAACTGTAACCACTTCACACACAGCGCTGTTAGTTCCGGGTTAGACAAAACTGGGAAACATTTATTCATAGTTAAAAATAATTCATTTTAAGTGAACTTTGAGCCTGGGGTGGTGGTGCACGCCTTTAATTCCAATACTTGGGAGGCAGAGGCAGGTTGATCTCTGTGAATTCAAGGCCAGAGTGAGTTCCAGGACAGCCAGGACTGTTAGAACAAAAAGAAACCCTACCTCAAAAACCATCCTCCCAAAAGAAAAGGGGAGGGGGGAGTGAACGTCATTTGTTATAATCTTACCGCCCTCCACAACACTGTTCTTATACGTAGTCTCACTGTTATGTAGCCTTGGCTATTCTAGAACTGCATGTGTTAACTGAGTATGTTAGAGTCTTGAACATACAGAGATCCACCTGCTTCTGCCTCCCAAGTGCTGGGGTTAAAGACATGTGCCACCATACCCCGCTTCATTATACCTTTTAGCACACCCCCGAAAGTTCAGCAATTTGAAATGATGAAATAAATTGTAAGTACGTTGAAAGAGAAAATTTGCAGTGAAATAACTAGGGTATTATATTACTTGAATATTATTTGAATAACAGTGGTTGATTTATAGATGTATATACACTATATATACAACACATAGACAATATACTTAAGTAGACATTTATGGGGAGTAGAACAAATCAGCATCTTAAATTTCTCATTTTAGGATACTGTCAAATATAGTTTAATTTTATTTTTTGTCAGTATACAAAAATTTTAAAGTTATAGTTTAACATGTTTTTTTCTATTTTATATTATTATATGGTTTCATTGATTTTGCATAATATTTGGAAAACAAAAACAATGCTTAGAGTCAAATCATAAAACTTTCTACTTATTATATATACTTGAAAAATATTTTCATCTTTACGGGATTACATGTATAATTATGTGAGCATGTTGTCTATATAGATGTTCATGTTCTGATTTTTGAAATATTTTATAACTTTACATCTTCACATGTTAGACATCATTGTAAGCTGCACTGATTAAATCAGCATTCGCCACACATTCATGAGATTTCCTAGTCATGCATCATTACGTGTAAAGATCTTATGGCTCACAGAGGTAACTGTCAGGTAAGGTCTCCCAGCGACTGAGTTCCAGAATGAACCTGAACAGTCAGGGTTCATAGCACCGCTTCCCAGTCTCTCCACGGTTAACATCTTGTTTTTTATTTTATTTTGTTAAAAGAGTATGTTCAGTAGGGAGTATTGCAGAGCTTTGCTTCATAAGACCTTACAAATAATTGAGAAGCCATCAGCAAAGGGCCTTAGTAGGCATCCGTAGGCATACTTTTCTTTGTCTTGGCTTCCCAAATAACCACACAAAAACTTATTCTTAGTTATAAATGCTCAGCCAATGGCTCAGGCTTGTTACTAGCTAACTCTTACAATTTACATTAACCCATTTGTATTAATCTACATTCTGCCTAGTGGCCATTACCCCTCTTTCGTCTTGCACCTCCTGTTTCCTCCCTGTGTCTGTCTGGCCACTCCTCTGACTCCGGCTCTGTCCACTCCTCTGACTCCAGCTCTGCCCACTCCTCTGACTCCAGCT
>NC_022013.1:85292150-85294767 GCF_000317375.1 Microtus ochrogaster
GCTCTGCCCACTCCTCTGACTCCAGCTCTGCCCACTCCTCTGACTCCAGCTCTGCCCACTCCGTCTTTCCAGTCTCCTGAGTCCAGTTTTCCCAGCTAACCTTATCCTGTCCAGCTATTGGCCAGTCAGCTTCTTAATTAAACTGATAATAGTGTAATTTACATGGTGCACAGAAAGATCATTCCATAGCAGGCCTTTACCCAAATGTGTGTTCCGCTGGCCAACAAACACAGGAGAGGATGCCCCAATGTAGTTGTCACCAAGGACTCACCAGTCATAAAATGGTGAGCTGCCACTGCGTGGTCACCAGGATGGGTTTCCACAATAAAGTGGAAAATAAATATTGGCAAGGATGTAGAGAAATCATAATCCTTGCATTTTGTTGATGGTATTGTAAAATAGAGCAGACTTTGTGGGAAAGCTTTTCAAAGATTAATCCTAGAACTATGGTATGACCCAGAAATTCCACTGTCACTTATCTCCCCCATGGAACCAGCACTGGTGCTTTACGTACATGTATGTGTACGCTCATAGGGTACATGTATGTGTGTGCTCATAGGGTACATGTATGTGTGTGCTCATAGGGTACATGTATGTGTGTGCTCATAGGGTACATGTGTGTGTGCTCATAGGGTACATGTATGTCTATGCTCATAGGGTACATGTATGTGTGTGCTCATAGGGTACATGTATGTGTACGCTCATAGGGTACATGTATGTGTGTGCTCATAGGGTACATGTATGTGTGTGCTAGCAGCAGAACTCCTCACGATGGCCTGTGACTCGGGTGTGATATGTCCATACAATGGAGGACTTCACTTATACAAAGGAATGAACTACAGAGCGTGCCTCAACATGGATGAACCTTGAATGCCCGGGCCCACTTATGTGAGATATCAACACGGGTAAATCCGTAGAAAACGGAGGAGTTTCCAGGGCTGTTGGGAGTAAATGGGTGGGTAGGGCAGCTGCTGAGGGAGCACAGAACTTCCATCCATGGTAATGATACATTTTAGAGCCAGAGAGTTTGGTGGTCACACAGCGTTGTGAGTGGACCAACTGCCATTCAGCTTTTCTTCTTAAAATGATGAATCAAATGAATGTCTGCCTTTCCCCAGCACAGATGAACTAACTGCATCATCCCATGCCAAGCAGCCCACTAGCACCAGCTCTTCAGCGTGTGTCGTGATTCACAGGTTCTGTGGGCAAGCAGCGGGTTAGGCAAATGCAGTCAGTAGCCAGATCCTCTGAGTGTTTAACGTATTCACAACTGACGGGCTCTCTAGACTCTGGGGACTATCCGGCTCCGAGAATTAACAAAGTACTGACAGGCTGTGGGGCTCTATGGATCGGATAGACACTCAGTAAATAGGAGGCTTGCATGTGGGCAAGCCCAGGGATTAATTGCCTCTTCACACAGTGAGTAGTCAGAGGGGAGGTACCAGACTTACATGCATGTTCAGACAGGGTAACATCGGCCTTCTCCCAGTTTGGGTACATTTCAGCCATGCATGCTGGCACGGATAGTTCAGATGAGAGCATGCTTCGGAGAGCTCTCTGTGCAAAGACGCACCTTTCTTCTTCAGGAGCGTGCAAGGAACACGTCAGCCCATGGCCTCTGTGACCTCTGCTGATGACTCTGCTCAGAACAACCGTTTGACGGTCTCAGGTTCTTGTCCACGTTCCCCAAGAAGAAGTTTCTAGGTATTCACGTCACTCATCTGCACCGCATCCTTGAGGAGCGGCAAGGAAACAGCACTTTCTGTCAAAAGAGAAACTAGGGGCACAAGCGGTGAAAAGAGGTTTCCCTGGAATTGGGTAACCGGGGCGTGGGTCACAGAGCAACTCTGCCCACCCATCCTTCCTCACCTCAGCTGTGCACATGGCTAGCTAATATTCACTTATAGACCTGTTTAGGTCTCTGAGGCCTGTGGAGTCAGCAGTATTTCTGGCCTTCCCTTCCCAGCCTTGGAGCCAAACATAGAAGCATAAGCATAACAATATGGGAATCATTGTATTGCCCAAGGTTTTTTCTTGTCCGAAGGACGGTTGGTGCTGAGGATGGAACTTAGGACCTTATACATTCTATGTTATTGTGTAAAAGTCAACTTAACGATCAAGCCTGTCACCTTCTCTCCCTGATACCTACCCGCATCACCGGTGCTAGCTCACCTGAGCCATCCCCACCTGAGAAGCCCGTGATCAGAGCGTGGAGGCCTACCATCTACACTGCTTCTTGCCTGAGAATATATTTTTTAAGTATTTATTTATTTTTATGCTGTGTGCAATGGTGTTTTGCCTGCATGTATGTCTGTGTGTTGGGAATTGAACCCGGGTCCTCTGGAAGAGCAGCCTGTGCTCTTAACCACTGAGCCATCTCTCCAGGCCCTGAGAATGATTTTGGCTTGAGGGTGTAGGGTAGGGTAAGTTCTTTTAACTCCTAATTCAAATTCTCTACTAGGACCTTCTTTTTTCCTGTTCATCAGACCCCAGAGCAAGGCACATGCTCTGTCTTTGTAGATACCTCTTTTTAAATGTCATAGACCACATGCCACTGGTTACATGTTCTCTCTCTCTCTCTCTCTCTCTCTCTCTCTCTCTCTCTCTCTCTCTCTCT
>NC_022013.1:85295668-85306189 GCF_000317375.1 Microtus ochrogaster
AACTCAGTGTGCACTCAGCTCTCCTTATCTGACTTTATGACGGTTTGTCCTATGGACCAGACTCTCTCTCCAAACTCTTGGTGCAAGACGTTTATGACATTAAGCCCCCCTCTCCCCCCGGAGATCTCTCTGCTCTTTTCCCTGTTTTGTTCTTTAAACAGTACCTCTGAGTTCACCTCGCAAATTCCTGTAGCTTCTTTTTCTGTCTGTGTGTGGCATCCTGCATCTTAGTTACCATTGTGCATTTTCAGCAGTTGGTGTAGAACCTTAGTTAAGAGAATGAATGGCCAGGTGGTGTGGTGCACGCCTTTCATCTCAGCACTTGGGGCGGCAGAGACAGGTGGATCTCTGTGAGTTCAAGGCCAGCCTGGTCTACAAGAGCTAGTTCCAGGACAGTCAGGGTTACACATAGAAACCCTGTCTTGAAAAAAAAAAAAACGAGAAGGGGGGGGGGACAGGCTTTTATAGGTATTTGTCTAGCAAGAATGGTCATCTCCAAACCACAGGATAAAACCGGACTCTCTGAACATGGCGAACAATGAGGGCTGATGAGAAGCCAAGGACAATGGCAAGGGGTTTTGATCCTACTTAATTTTCTGGCTCTGTGGGCGCCTAGCCAGTTTGGATGTTCACCTTCCAAGATATGGACGGAGGGGGGAGGACCTAAGACTTACCACAGGGCAGGACACCCTGACTGCTCTTTGGACTGGAGAGGGAGGGGGAGAAGGGTGGGAGGAAGGGGAGAAGGGTGGGAGGAGGGGGAGGAAAATGGGAGGCTGGGAGGAGGTGGAAACTTGTTTTTTTTCCTTTTCTCAATAAAAAAAACTGAAAAAAGAAAAAAAAAAAGAATGGTCATCTCCCTACAACTTTTTATTATTACTTACTTGTGTTAGTTTGAGAAATATTTCTCCATAGACTCTGTGTTTTAACATTTAGTTTCCACTTGGTGGCGCTGTTCGGGGAGGCTTAAGTGGTATGGCCTTGCTTGCTAGACAGTCATTGAGATTACATACCCTCACCCTACTTAGAGTTCTCTCTTTCTCTCTCTGCTTGTGCTTGTGGTTGAGGATACGAGCTCTCAGCTTCCCATTCCTCCATCATTCCCTCTGCCTGTTGCCACGGCTCCTTTCCATGGTGGACTCTTACCCTTCTGGAAACCAAAGCCAAAATAAGCTCTTCCATAAATTGCTTTTAGCCATGATGCATTATCACCGAAACAGAAGAGTAGCGATTGTGTCACCCTTCAGGAGAGTACTAGCCATATAAGAAGGGCACTGCTGGTCTCTTCCGAGGACAGCGTGCCTGGTCTAGGGCAGGTACTTGTTTGGTATGAGCACATGAAAGAGGAGATCGCTCAGGCAAATCGTGACACAAGCCAGCAGTCCCTTGTTTGCAAGCTTTAGCCTGTCTCTCTCCTATTGTGCGTCACATAGATGTTAGGGAGGAAAGTGACAGTAGTCTCTGGGATGCTCCTCTTCACCCCAGCTCCACTACAATTGTTCTACATCATTCTTGTGGGAAGTCTGCCCGTTCACCTGTATTCTCTCCCTCTGCTCCCCTCCCAAGCCTCGCCTCCCCATTTCATCATTCTGGGAACAGGAAAAGTAAGCATAAAAGGTCTGGTTCGCTGGGGCTAGTCCTAGCGGCTGCCAATGCTGGGGTCTCATGGCAGTCTGCCTCCCAAGAGCAGCCCCAATTTTTATATCCCCGTTACTTTCATCTGGGATCACAGTGCTGCCCCCTTCATAGCAATCTACTGAAAGAAAGAAGCTTTAAACATTGTACAGTTCTAGACTTTAGTGAGATAAGTTGACTCTGCTTAAGGGAGGGGAGCACGGACCCAGAAGAAAACTTGAACTACTATTAGATTCTTTCCTCCAATACCTAGCTGCAGTAGTTACAGTATTCCTTCTAATAGGAAGGGCTTGTCTTCCCTGCTCTGACTCTCTGGACTTCCTTGTTTCAGGATTCTGATTTTCTCAGCCTTTCTTCCAGCCTCCTCCACCCTAAAGCCCCGGGGCTGTCTGAGACATTCTGAGGACTTTGCTGCTCGGCTGGAGGATGCTCAACAGTGCATAGGGGCCTCCTAGCACTCAGGGCGGGTATTTCTTCTGCCTGATTGTCTGTTGCCCAGCTTCTCTTTTAATTGCACTTCTTTTTATGGAGTGACAGCAGCTCAATTTGTTTATCAAGATGCTTACATGTTCCCTCTTAAAGAGCATCTAGATTAATACACATCAAGCATAGAGACCTAATCTGAATTTGTGTTTTTTATTGAGAGCACTCTAATTAAATGCAGGCTTAAAATAATAATCAAACAGACCCTATGTGTCTTGCAACATCTGATCAACCTCCCATCCCAGGAAGCCAGGTACTCTCTGCCTTCATTTCCAAGTTCAGGGCCATGTAGGTTGGGGGAGATTAAAATGGCCTTGTCGTGAATATGCATAAGCCTATAAAAATATATATGAATTTGTTAAAGACCAATAAAATACTTTCTGTTTCTGAAATGCTTAGCCAGGCTATTAAGCTGTGAACATATTGTCATATTGCAGGAGCTGCAGTTTTGCTGCTTGATATGCTTAATTATTTTCAAGGTCATTTCCTTTTATGAAAGTCAAGGCAAGCTGGAAAATGTCAAGCAGCCTGGACATGTGGAATGAAGTCCTATTCACATTGTCGGTTTTTTTTCTTTTTTTGTTACCTAGAGTTGCGGTTTCGAGTCTCCTAGTTACAGCCAGTCATCAGACACAAAAGTCGCAGTAATTTGTAATGTTCGGAACATGGCATCCTTTATCTTTCCAATCATTAAATGTTCCAAGGTTCTTTTCAAAAGAAATAATTGCCAATGATAATTGAGGTATTCTAGGAGAACGGCTATTTACAACTTCACTTAAGGCTGCCGATGAAAGTGACTAACTGTGCAATAGATAGCTACAGTAGATGGGTTTACTTGAGACATACGCCTGGAGAGGATTATGTACTTAGCCCCTGGGCCACTTAGGGTATGTGGCAAATAAGATAGTAGCACACAAAAATTCATCTGAAAACAGGCTTTCTGTACACAAAGCAAGTCTCTAGCAAAGCAACCTCTTCTGAACTGCTTGCTAGGCAGGCGAATGGTGTAGTTCATCCTTCCTGTGAGCACCTGCCGTGTGAATAATCCTTACACATCCGTACAGCATCGCACTTTGCTGTGCTTGATGGTTTTAGATGATTCTTAGCTATGCATCAGAAAGAGATCTGGTTTACACTGCTGTCTCACCCATGTAATCCCAGTACTTAGGAGGCTGAGGCAGGAGGATTATTACAAGTTCTGGTCAACTTGGGCTATAGAGTGAGTTCTATAGTTGAGATCCTGTCTCAACACACACACATACCACCACCACCACCACCACCACCACCACCACCACCACCACCAACAACAACAACAACAACAACAACAACAACATCCAATTTCCCCAGGGCAGACTTCTGGTTTCAGAATTTGCTCGCTATTCTATAAAGTCTCCCAGATCCATGAACTCTCATCACTGGGCAGTTTGGATTCAGAGGTAAGATGAATACAATCTCTAGATCCTTTTAATCAGTAGATAAAAATTTAAAACAACCCACAAATACACATACCCATTGTGCTAGTTTAATTAGAATTGTTTGCGTGTCAGTGGAGTGTTGGCTGAGTTAGCTGTAACCCTTGAAATCCTTCTCCATGTGGTTCCAGCCTAGGCTGTCCCTAAGGCAGATTCTGTCTGTTGGTCAGAACTGCACGCCTCCCGTGAGCTGGTTCTTATTAGCATGACCTGGTTCTGCATGCTCTCCGGTTTTGCTCAAGATAAGCCTGGTGTTTGGCGAGTGTTCTAGTTTCTCTGAACCTGTACTCAGCCTTTCACTTTAGATGTCTTGTTCCCGTAGACTTGGCTTCTCTGATTGATTGGCGGTAGTTTCTCTGGACCCATACTCCAGTCTTTGATTTTAGGTGTCTTGTTCCCGTAGACTTGGCTTCGGCTTCTCTGTTGTTCTTCTCACAGGCTTAACCGGGAATGAATTCAACCTGACCAGCCAAGCTGCCTCTGCATGGTTGCCTCTCACTGCACCAGTGGTGACTGGCCTCACCTTCTCTGCTCTGGGCTTTGAAACTCTAGGTTCTTCTAGTTTGCGCATAGATGTCATCTTTGTCTACAGTTCCCGTTCCGCATCCCTGCCACCTGCACATATACATGCACCACTCGCTGGCAATGATCCTATTTCCAAAGGCATGGCCAATTTTGTGACCTAGTTCACCCCCTGGGCTCAGCGTGCTGAGGAGCAAGTTACATATTTGTGAAGTGAGAAACATCTCAGTCAGCACGCACGTACGAGGTGGCTATTGGCCCAGTGGAGAGGAGCAACATGAGGGCCCAGGTAGAATGCAGAAGAGGCAGAGATACGTGGTGTGGAAATGGCAGGACCTCTTCCTGCATGTCATTTGAAATACGCTCTCGTAATGCAGATGTATATTTGCTCATCTTTTCAGTCTTTAGATGTAAACAGTTTTAGGTTATGCATTTTACAAGAAATGTTTAAGCAGCTGCTGATTCAGGCTGGGGGTCATGATCAGGTTTGTTTTCTCTGCCAGTTAAAGTTTTAAAAGGCAGGAAGAATCTTGAGAGTAGAAGGCAGCGGCGGAGAAATCACAAACACTGCTGAGGGCAACGGACAGAAGCAACAGTTGAAGACAGCGTTCACTGGGGAAACGCATGCATGCTGCCTCACACAGAAAAGGACCCTATGAAAAGCAGAGGACTGGGGACGTTGAAAATCCAGTCTCTTCTTGGAAATTGGGACTTTTAAAGCGTCTGAAGCACTTCCTCCCCTAATTTAAGGTCAGTTTGAAGAGAGATTGGGTGGTCGATTGGCCTACAACTCTTGTGTGACATGTCCTGATAGGCCTTGAAGTTGTTGAGTTTATGTATCAGCCAGGGGCCTGCTTGTAGGAAACAAAAGCCTACATGGTCTTTGTTTTAAGCTGCCGGGCTTTTGTTTTAACCTGGAGGTTGATGAAGAAGCTGGCCATCTTGAAAATTTGCCCCTTTATTACCTAGCCATGGCCCCACTCCCTGTCTGTCTGCCTACCAGGGAATCTTCCAAGACCACCGTTGCTTTTTCTTAGGTCACAGTTCCCAGTCACTTTAAGACCTCCCATGGGGCCACAGATCTTAAAAGTTGTACTCCTGCCCCTAACATTGCCAGACTGAGAACCAAATTCCGGACAGGTGATCCTTGTGTGGACAAACAACATCCAAAATCACAGCAGTTACAGCAGAGAATGCGGGGCCAGATAAAGACATGTACAGGTGCTCAGAACGTAATGGAAGCCATCTGGATTGGGGTGTGTATGGGAAGGAGGTAGACCTCTTGGACAGTACCAGCTCAGTAGCTGATGGAATCATGGGATGTAGTGGTGTGGAAACAGTGCAGTGTGGGAGAGAAGACATTTGAAAGGGCGGGCGTGTTGGTGTAAAGGTGGCGGTGGCTCGGAAAGTGTATTTCACAAGCTGTGGGTGTCCTGATCAGCTGTTGGCCCTCATGGGAGAGCAGCACGGGGTGACACTGGAGGACAGGCAGGGGCTAGAAGGAAGCACTTTAGGACACAGTTGAAGGCGTTCGCAGTTCACACTGCTGGCCCCTCGGTGGGGAACAAGCCTCTGTAAAGGCAGTGGAAGTAGCGTGCATGGTTAAGGAGCCTTGTGCAGCTGGACTCCTGCTGTGCATCTCCAGATGCAATGGGCTGTGCTCTTATGTGCAGCTGCTGACAGATGCTGCACAGAGAAGATGTGAAAGACCGAGGTCTACCTTAAGCAAGTCTCCCATACTGGGTCTGTCCTATTTGACCTCAGCTCTGTGACCTTAAGCGTGTGTGTCGTGGACAAGTCACTGCTGAGAAGAGTAAGCAGAGAGCCCGCTTCCCCTCCCCTAGAACTCTGTAGGTCCCCTCCCTCCAGTGCTCCTGGGCCCCCAGGGGCTCCTCCACATTCATCTTCCTTTAATCCCCCCCACATTTTAAGTATTGGCTTGGCCTGGCTGTGACCTGAGACCATTCTCCCTCCTCCTTCCAAAGAGTCACCTACAGTCTGCTGCCTCCTTCTCCAGTGTGAGCTCTCCTGGCAGGGTCTGTGTCAGGGGTGTGGTGACAGCGGTGGAGATAATTCAGAAACTGTGAGGGATGTCCCGGGGACCCCTGAGCAGCTGTCTGCATAGCTTTCCTCCCTTATCCATCTTCTCAGAGCTCTTTATTCTGGGACGCTCCTTCCTTCATTATGCCCAGGAATTTACGTCTCAGACATCCTCGGGCTGCGCGCCTACCTTTGCAGATTCCATAGCTCAAGAATGCTTCGGTGTAGGGAACTGGCGAGAGCTTTGCAATACCTCCTCTGTCCTCTCTCCCTCAGAATCTGAGCGAGCCGAGCTGCGGAGAGGTCTGTTTCCAACCGACACACATTTTCACATGCCCGGTCTCAGCCACAGGAAAAGATTCATCAGGTTTCATTTTACACTTCTTCTTCTTCTGTCAGGTGGGCGGAGAGACACATGGGAGTCTCTTTGTCAGAATTCCCCAATCAATAACACTGTTAGGCCACGAAGAAGTGTAGAATGAGGGGGACAGTAGACAGCACCCAAAAGGAGGCAGGCAGAGCCTTCCAGCTGGCTGGCGTGTGAGCAGGGCCGAGGACGGAAGCTGCAGGCTTGAACTCGGGAACCAGGTCTCCGTATCTGTCTCCTGTCATTCCTAGTTTTGTGAGTGTAAGTGAGTTTCTTATTTGTGAAATAAGAGCAATAACCAGACAGGGTGTGAGAAGACTCAAATGAGGCAATCTGTAACAAATCTGTAACAAACGTTTCTTGTATTTACCACACGGAGGCCCTGACGAGCCCCGCACCCCTGTGGCAGTTTTCCGTTACACGCAATAGTGAAGGCGTAAGTCACTAACTATGCCACACCAGTTTGGAATTATGATTTATAGGGTGATATTTATTTAAAGGGGAAAAAACTTACAGATCTCCGTCCCAGACAACAGCCCTCTGCGCAACCAGGAAGGGAGTCTAGTCGTCGGCGGAGCAGGAAGTGAAGAGAGAGAGGAGAGGGAAGTGGCCGCTTTTTTAAAGGGAGAGAGACCACGCCCCAATGGGCTGGTATCTCAGCGGCTATAGGCTGGAGGAGCGGAAGGACCTCCCGCAACACAATAGCTATACACTTCCGATGTTTTGCACACTCCAGCTACCTTAGTTAGGGCTTCTTCTGATGTGAAGAGACACCATGACCACCAATCTCTTCTAAAGGAAAACATTTCACTGGGATGGCTGGCTTACAGTTCAGAGGTCGAGTCGATTGTCATCATGGTGGGAAGCAAGGCAGCATGAGGCAGACATGGTGCTAGAGAAGGAACTGAGATTCGTACATCTTGACTCCCAGGCAATAGGAAGTGATTTTGAGATACTGGGCGTGACTTGAGCATCTATGAGATCTCAGCGTCCACCTCCACAGCAGGTCCTCGCTTCTCCCAGCAGGCCCACACCTGCTCCAGCAAGACCCCTCCTTCTAATGGTGCCACTCCCTTTGGGGACCATCTGTCAGACCATTACAACAGCAAGGGGCCTTTTTCACACCAGAGACTTTACACATATCAACCCCCTTGCCGGGACACTTCCATAGACACTGTTCTTCTAATATCAATCCATGCTTTCTTCCTACTCAGTCACGTAGATGTTTGTTTTTGTTTGTTTGTTTAAAATAGACCTAAGTCAATTCAAATCAGAAAATTTTCTGTGTAGTTTGGATGCTAAATGTTCTCCCTAGGCCCACAAGTCACAGTCTTGACCCCCAGCTTGTGGCACTCTTGGGAGCTAGTGAACCTATAGGTCCTAGTGGAGGTCTCTAGGTTACTAGGGGCGTTTCCTTGAGTGATTGATAGGTCGCAGTTTCTAGCATGCGTATCTCACCTTGTACTCCTGCCATGACCTTTCCTCCCTGCCTCAGAGCAATAGGACCCATCTATTATGAACCAAAACTTCAAACATTTTCATCTAATAAATTGTTTCAGATGTTGCTTCACTGTAGCTGGTGACAGTGCTCAAAGTGGATGTCAGGGAAAACCTATGTCCCCTGCGTCTGGGACAGCTGCTGTTTCCTGATCTGAGGGCTCGCAGGGTTGGCTGGACCCCTTTCCCTTCTGTCTGGTTTCCAGAATGCCAAGACACCCCTAGGAAGCTGAAGGTGCAACAGAAGGATGGAAACCACACCTACTGGTGGCAAAGAGAGACTAGGGATGCCTCCGGGTCCCTCCTGATGCTGCAGGACCGCTGTGGGATACAGGCCCCTCTCCTTTGGGGGAGTGGGAACACTTCATCCAGTGCCCTGTTGTGAGCAGTGGAATTTAATTCTGTTCATACATGGTTTTCCAAAAAATTTTTAGCTTTTTTTAAATTTAATTTTTTACTGATTAGCTCCTTCTCATCATCAATCAGTAATTATTTGAACAATCTTCTCAGAAAGTGCTGCTATGGCAGCCCCTTCCTAGGTAGCTCTGTCTTCTATGCCCCATGACCTTTGGTGTATTATCACTACCTTGTTAGCATACCTGAAATGATCTCATGTTATTGACTTTTTGACACAGTGTTTGTTGCCCCAGAGAAACAAGTCCCCTTAGAATCAGACCCTATATACTTTGTTTACGCCGTCCTGGATGGGGAGTTATAGCCAACACAAAGCAGGCCTTCAATAAAAACCAATTACATATTTTAAAGGTAAAGTCTTATAAGTTTGGGTTTTACTAGAGAAAGCAAACTCTGTGGAACTCATGACGGTGGCTGAGGCACCAGTGCATGCTCTGTGCTTTTATTTTTTTTTTAAAATAAAGTCAGTGAGCTACGAATTCTGTGTACCTTCATTTTCACAGTTTCAGTAAATAGTTTGTATTAGAAAAAAAGAGAGAGAAAAGCAAGTGTAAGGGCTGGGATACAGTTCTGTGATAGGCCATGTCCAATACCCTAAGTTCAGGCCCCTCCACTGCAAAAATAAAACATAAAATCCTGCACCTTATTCCTGCTTACTGGCTTGTTCTAAAATAAACCCAACCTCCTTTGTTAATCAACGTCTGTCTGTCTATCTCTCTACTATCTATCTATCTATCTATCTATCTATCTATCTATCTATCTATCTATCTATCTATCTATCTATCTATCTAATTTTTGAAACTGGGCCTTCTGTAGTTCAGGCCGACCTTGACCTTTGACCTCTCTAGGTAGCAGAGGATGACCTTGAACTCCTGACTTTCTGGCCTCCATCTAGTGAGTAGTGGGATTGTAGGCACGAGTAATCACACCTGTTTGTTTATCTTAAGGTGCTGTTCAAGTGAAGCCTGAACTGTGTGGTAAACTTTCAAATACAGCTGCATGTAGTCTCACTAGGAATGCCCTGACACACATCATGGTGGCTTTCTGTCAAAATGTGTAGTTTTACATGTTGAGATGGTTTTCTCTCCTTCCTGGCCATTTCAAAGGATGGTGTTTCCCAGACGAAGTTTCGGCGTCAGCTGCGTCATTCACAGGCCAACAGGGCTGCATCATTTTCACCAGTGATGGAGAAAGCATTGGGAGAATAACATATTGATTTTTTTTTTTTTTTTTTTTTTTTTTTTTTGCCTCATAGAAGCAGCATTTGGGAAAAGGATCTTCGTTTAGAAGTCAGCCATTCCTCTCACAGCAGACTGTCTCTGGCTTTAATAATTTATTCTGAAACCTGGGCTTCTGTGGCCAATGCTCCTGGCTCTTTACTTATTTAGAGGCCCATGTCCCTCATGGTTTGCACCTGCAATTGCCCCTTCTGTGTACTGTGCATAGCTAGGAGGAAGTAACGCAGTCTCTGGAATCATTTAGGCCCCTCAGCTGCACCCAAATCTTCAACCTGTTGGGATTTGGCTCACAAGATAGTTTCTTTATGAAGCTCATCTTTCATCTGAATCGTGGGTCCAGATCTGTAAACACAGAAACCTGGATTGTGGTACTGTGATTCTTGAGAAACTCAAAGTCCCACAGTTTATTGCCTGATTTGCAGACTTTCATCTCTGCTAGGGATTGACAGAATTCTGCAACTCTCTCGTTTTTCTAACCAGAACTGCGGAATACCAAAAACAAAACAAAAAGGCCCAATGCTAAAACATCCCAAGAGGACCCATGGAAGACAACAAAGCTGCCTGCTGTGGCAAGGGAGTGGATGATGTCCTTCCCTTAGGGCTGGTGACCCTGTCATGGATATAGCAGACTCCTAGTATTAAAAAGGCCTTTTGCTTCTGACAGAGAACATGATTAAAAGGAACAAGTTGAGAAGAGATGTGGATTAGTGTGTTTCCTTGATCTACACACGATGGCTGACTGCTTGAAAGCCTGGCTTTCAAAGCCTGACTTCATAAGAAAAACTAATTGCTGTAGTATCAGTCTCTCTCTCTCTCTCTCTCTCTCTCTCTCTCTCTCTCTCTCTCTCTCTCT
>NC_022013.1:85306852-85311545 GCF_000317375.1 Microtus ochrogaster
ACATTCTCCTACATCAGTATCCAAAATGCTGGAATGACGACAACACACACACACACACACACACACACACACACACACACACACACGTTTTGAATGTTGCCCCTATTGCGGTGGTGACTCAGCTACCCGAATCCAACACTCGTGTCTTTCCTCTGTGTTGTCTTTCCCCATCATCTAGCCAGACACTAAGTATAGTTTGTTGTTCCAAACCTTTGTACCTACTAGAGCATTGGGTTTCCTTTTATTTCATAGACTTGGAGCCAGAAATAGCTCAGAGTTTAGAAGCCGTGCATAGGTTTGAATTCTTGAGTATCTCTAACCTTCAAATTACAAAAACAGAGGAGCAGGGCCTGAGACGGAAGCTCAGTAGGTACAGTGCTCCCCCAGAATGCACAAGACTCAGGGTTCCATTCCCAGCACTGCATAAGCCAGGTGTCATGGCACCTGGGAGGTAGAGGCAGGAGGGTCAGAAGTTCAAGGTTACATTCAGCAACATAATAAGTCCGCAGCTGGCTGGGAGTGTATGAGACCTTATCTCAAAAAAATCAAAATTAAAACGATGTAGGAGTGCCTCAGAGTTTGGTTTAGAATTTGGGATGTACAACCTTGTACCACCTCTTTGGTGAGCAGATTCTTACTTGATCTTGAATTTTAGGAGAACTTGAATTCTTTGGGCTACCCATTCTTGTAACTTCCTTTCTCAGATTGATTCTCGTCTCCCTTTCTTTGATCTCCACATCACTGTTGTATATATATTGTAGAACACTCCTGCTGCCCTATAGATATTGGCTCCGTCCACTAGGCCCTAAGCTTCTGGTGCCTATGTTTGCATTTACATCTCTACCACTTAGCACACTCCTCGCAAAGAGAAGGAACTTGATGTTTCTTACAAATGACTTTTGTTTTTATTTTATGTGTATGGGTGTTTTGCCTGTGTATGTGTCATTATGTGTATGTGTCTGGCCTGGAGAGGCCAGAGGAGGGTGTTGGAGCCCGTGTATCTGGAGTTATAGACAGTTAGTTGCTGTGTGGGCTCTGGGATTGGAATCCAGGTCCTTTGGGAAAAGACCCAGTGTTGCTTACCACAAATTATCTGTCTCTAGCCCTCAATCTTATGGGCTTGAAGAAGCCAAGTTAGGCCTTTTCAAGTTAACCTTTGGACCATGGTATAATTCCCATAATATACTTCCAAATAGGATAGATGCATTGCTACTGAGTATTATAGACTGACATAACAGTCTAAAAGTTCTTTCCTTTAGGATCGAAACTCTTGGAAGATCCCATGCGGTGATGAAATTGCTTGTCTCTGCTCTCACGCACAACACAAAAAATCTTCGCCATGCTGTTTTACTCTCTTTTACTTTTTTGTTGTCCATTTCGGAGACTTCTTGGACTTGAAGCTTTGCCTGAGAAAACACTCCTTTGTGCTGCGAGTGACCCAAACATAGCAGCCACACCGTGACCAAGTTGGATATGTGGTGTTCAAACCAACAGTCTCGTTTTCACTATGACCTTTAAAACTTCTTGAGAGGATCCCTACCTGGTTCGAGATAAACAAGATTCCTGTTGTGGTTTTGGTGATGATTCTAAGGTCATCTTCAGGTCAGGAACTTAACTATCACCAGCACTTTTAGGGTCAGCACCTGGGCACTGAGGCCACTTAATCATACAAGTAGGTCCTAGTGGAAAACAGAAAAGAGATTTGGTCCATGTGGTCACACTGTGAAGAAGAACAAACAAGGAGACCTAGTGAACCCTGAGGTCCATCTCTGAGGTTCTGATGTGAGGCTTGGGTAGAAAGTAAGAATTATGATAGCCATACAGACCTGTCAGGGAGTGGTCTGGCCTGTCATTGATCCCTCATTGTCTTCACTCTGGTCTGTCCTTCAAGGCGGTCTGACAAGTTGTTACAACTGTTTAAACTGCCTTCTCGGGTGACAATTTCCTCCTTTGACCTGCACCAGGCTCCTGTATTCTCCTCCCAGCATTAGATTCCCAGGAAATACCAGTATCTTGGGGACCATTGTTTCGGTGGTCTGAGAGTCACAGGGAGGCTGCCTGTATCCCTAAGAGCATCTTCCTCCCTGCCAGTAAAGTTCCTGGTTGTTAGTATTTAGTATCTAGTACGTGGTGAAAGTTACCAGCAAGGGAATCATTATTCTTCTCAGCTATAAATTTGATGGTCAAGCTACTTGGTTTGATCAGTTCTTTATCATGAAGGTCATGTTTTGTTATCCTGGAGCAGAATTGCTCGATACGTTTGGGATTATGTATTTTTCTTTAATCAAACACACAGACACAGGTAAAACTTTGAAGAGTCGAGCCTAATTACTATGCAAGTAAGCCAGTTGCTCGCTGGAGATGCAGGGAGTCCTACCTCTTAGAGGTTTGATTCCTTTATAATACACCTGCCAAAGAAGCCGTTCCCTTATTAAGAATTGTAAAGTTCTAATGTTAGCAGGAACAGAATCGGTCCGGTGTATAGTGGAGGCCCAGGGCCACCAGGGCTCTGCCTTCTGGTGATTCATCTGTGGCACATGCTGGAGACCTTGTCATGCTTGGCTGTGATGATGGAGAGCCAGACCAAAGTATTTTTCTTTGTCTTTTTGTGAACCTGCTATGTAGCACGTTCTTAGAAATGGAAAAGATAGTTGTTCATGTATGGGCGCATAAGCAAAGGGGGTTAAAGTGTCATATGTTCCGTGTACCTGAGTGCTCTCTAGAAATCGTTGGCACGGATTTGCTGCTCAATGGTCTCACACTATGTCCTGCCAACAGTGGGAAATTTGGGAGGTAGAGACGATAGCAAGCATACACTCCACGTGGTCTGGTGCAGTGAACTGTGACAAATTTATTAAAACGTGTTGGCCTTTGGTGTCCCCAGTGACCCTCCCTGGCTGGCTGACTACTTCTGGCAGCAGCTGCGCACATGAAAGGGCCACCTGGGACAACCGAACAGCAGCTTAAGTGGCTTGTGATGGTGTATTAGGAGTGAATGGGACTGGCCAAATTTTGAAGAGTCACGTCAACTCTACAAGGTCTTGGCTGCCATTGCGGACAAGGACTCACTCCTTAGCCATCGAGGGGATGCTAAACTTGGTTCTGGTAGTGACCTAAGGTGTTAAGAAGACACCACTCCACGGGTTATCCCTAAGCCTTATCGGTGGGCTATGCTAGTTTGTATAGTTAACAATATAGTTATGCCATTTAACTCCCAGGTTGAAATGTACGTCATCCCGCTTACGGGATATAGTTACAAGTAGGAGCGGGCTGTTCTTTTTCCAGTGGTAACTCAGAACAACAGCCTCAGCCCACTGACAGTGTGTAGACTGTGTGTTGAAGAAGTCAGGGAATAAGAAGGTGCCTCGTCGGCCCCTCATGACAAAAGGCTTGATTAATGATTCCCTTGCCCTTATGATTACATTCATTTTGAAATGTATGTGGCACTCTGTTACTCGGTATAGAATATTTTGTCAGATTGATGTTCTGTATTTGAGAATGGATTTTCACTGAGGTCTCTCTCTCTCTCTCTCTCTCTCTCTCTCTCTCTCTCTCTCCCTCTCTCTCTCTGCATGTGCATATGTTGATCGTGGTATAATCTTTTCATAATACCAAGAAGATTTCGGTGTGATTTATAATGCGTGGCTTTAATCACACACCTGTAGGCAGGTGCCTTGGACGCTTTTCCCAAGCTTAATTAGAACTCCTTGCTGTGCTCCGCTGAATGAAAACCGAACCCAAGATTGGTGACTTCTGGGGATTTGCTGCTGTTTTTCATTAATATGTTGTGCGTGAGGGATAGTTAAAAAGAAAGGAAGCAAACCTCAAAATGCCATTAACACGGCTTTATCTGTGCTATGTTTTGTCCTTGTTACTTGAGAACTAACCTGAAGTCCAAGCGTGCTGTGTGTGTGAAGATAAGGGCAGAATGGTGAGAAACTGATGGTCAGGAAGTGTGGCATCTGAGGGAAGGTGGCACTCGTGTTTTACAGAAGATTCTAAGCTCAGACGCGCATGTGTGTTTCTGCCACACATTACCGTGTTCTTCACAGGATCTCAGCAGAGCGAGCCAGGAGTGGGGTTTCCCTGTCACTGCAGAGGCAAAACCATAGGTGACGGCCTCATGGTATACCCAGAGCAAATGATGGGGTCACTCTTCTGATTCAGAGGGAAGGGCGGGGGAAACGGTGGAATTGTAGGTAGAAGGTGTTTAACAAAGCTTCCTCTGCCTTTGAGTTAGAATACTGGTTCCTATCTGGAGACTCCTAGGATTTACAGTTCCTCCCAATGATCTCCACACCCAGCATACTTTGGATTTTTGTCCCATGTAGCAGAAGAAACCCTGAGAGGTAGTTTTTAAAAGTGTGATTACATCGGATTAGGACAATGGGCATATTGCTCATCTCAATAATGCCTCCAGCTTTTGAATTCATTAAAATAATAAAAGATTTTCTTTTTCTGCCTCATTATTTTTAATGTAATTCTCCCATAGAGCAGACTTAATCCCTTTGTTAGTGAAAGTAGCTAACACTCTGAGAGGAAAACAAAAAGCAGCGTGTGGCTGTGACACCATCCTCTGAGGGAAAACCAAACAAAAGCAAAACTGAGTACCAGACATGGCGCTGCCTGGGCTGGGGGAGGATGGGTGTAGGAGTAGGTGGGGAAGGGCCCGACTCCTGGATACATCCAGCTC
>NC_022013.1:85311647-85325308 GCF_000317375.1 Microtus ochrogaster
TGGAGGGTTTAGTTTGATTCCAAGGTTCCTTTTACTGCCCACTTAAAAACCACTTAATTGAAATGTGGCAGGTACTATTTTCAAAGTCACAGTGTGCCCATGGCTCACAACTGCTGGCCTTGCGTCTTTCCATCTCAAGGGCCCTGTCTGTAGCCTGTGTCCTGTCTTCCCTGTCTTGAAAGCTCTTTTACTTCCTCAATTGTTTCCTATTAAGGCAGCAGCTTCATTAAACCCAGTTCCTCAGTGTCATGTTGGGATTCAGCTGTGTTCCCAGGTACCACCCTAAGGTCTGATGTCTCTCTGCTACTGTCTTGAACACTAGACACCCCCTGTCCTGTCCTGTCCTGTCCTGTCCTGTCCTGTCCTGTCCTGTCCTGTCCTGGTCCTAATGGCACCATCATAACAGACAGATCTCTCCTCACTGTGAAGAAAGGGCTCGGCCAAGGACGTTGCTGGGAGCTTTAGCTGGAATGGGGATTGTGTTTTTCATTTTGGAAGTCTCTAAATCACATTTTTTCAGAACACCACCAATAGCTGATTTAAACAGCAGGCCTCTGTGCCTGTGAGATTCCCTCAGTTTTCTTTCTTCCATCTTTGCTTGGTAATCTTTCTCCGTAAATAGAATTATGAACACATGGCACATCCTGATGCAGATAACTTTCAGTATATAACGAAGGCATATTCTTTTGGGGCCGTGCCCAGCTTCTCTCCCATCCCTTCCACTGAGAGCTGGTCCCCTGGCCATACCTGGAGCTCATGACAGGAACCCTCTAAGGCAAATAAATGACTGCTCCCGAAGGCGGGCCTTTCTTCTGCCTGGGAAATGAAGAGAGCATCAACCCGTCCCTTTCCTGGGGGGTTTGCTCAGACCGAGTTTGTTTACAATGAGAGGCGTGCCAGGCAGCTCCAGTGGCATCCTGACTGGGGAACACATGGGCTCAGGCGACAGAAGAATGTGACATCGTGAGTACTGGGTGTGTGTAAGGAGGTGTAACTCACGAACAGATTATCCTCTCTACCTGGCGCCATCAGGCCTAGTGCAGATTAGCAAGAAAACAGTCTGCTTCTATCCCCCAAAGCCACAGAGAACTCTGTGCAGCTCTTCAATAGTGACAGTGATTCCACGACACCACCATCAGCCTTTGGTGATGAAGAGCAACTTGAAGTGGTCCAGAGGTTTTAAGCACCACCCCACCCAACACATACCCCTCCAGTACTCTTCGCCCTCTCAGATTGTTCTGTGCGCATATCAAGATGCAAGCTTGTGTGTCTGTCCCTTGGTTGTGTGGGTCCATTGCTTGCCTTCCTCTGGCAGTCTGTCTCCTTCCAGTTCCTCTCCTGCCCCAAGTGACCTTCCACATCCCCACTGCCTTTCTTCATGTTTGCTCTGCTCTCCTCAAAACCCATCAGAACCGCAGGCCTCTATGTGAGGGTGGTCTTCATGGCATTTGTGCCTTGCCATGCTGCGTGTCCCTGGAGTCCATCCTGAGAGCTACTAGTGATCATGACCCCTCTCTCTCGCTAAAGGGACGGTTTGTTCTTTGTTAAATCACTCAACTCGTAGCCAGGCCACGGCAGTGCACACCTTTATCTCTAGCACTCGGGAGGCCGGGAGACAGAGGCAGGTGGATCTCTGTAAGTTTGACACCAACCTAGGCTAACAAAATAAAACAAACAAACAAACAAACAACACAAAACAAAAAAAACCTTGTGGGAGAGAAGGAGGTAGGTCAGAAAGTGAGGGACCTCTTTGTCTTGCCCTTGACCTTACAGTTATTTACTTTCTTGAGATTTGAGATCAGACTACACAGATATTCTTTCTTTTGGACCTGGACTCTTTTATACTAGAGCGTTTGAGCTTCTGGATGTATCTCAGTCACTGTCCTAGCATGTGTTTTTGAAACCTCAAAGCCCACCCCCAGTGCCATACTTCCTCCAACAGGCCATGCTTCCTAATCCTTCTAATCCTTTCAAAGAGCTCCTCTCCCTGGTGACTAGGCATTTGAATACATGAGCCTATGGGGGCCATTCTTATTCAGACCACCACAATAACTCTGAAAACTTTGAAGAAAAAGTCGAAGTGTAAGCTAATAAACTCTAGTGCCGCTCAGGCTCCAGCAGTGCTTCTGACTCTCCAAACAGTGGCACAGAACGATTTGCCTGTTTCCAAATACTCAGGGAGTGTATTAACTGGATTCAGTGTGAACGAGTTGTGAGAATTCCAGCCGCTGTGCACTGAGCCTCTACTGCTTGGTGTCCATGGTGGACAGCCTTTCAAATCAGGTGTCAGTATCACTGCTTTCATTTCACAAGTAAGAGCCTGGAGCCCCAGCAGCTCAGGAACCCAGCCGTTTCACACTGTAGCCCTGACAAGAGTTGAGACTGAAAGAGGTGAGTTCCCAGCCCACATCCTTCCCTTGATGAACACAGCAGCACTGGACCAGAGAGCCCAGGATGCCGACTGGTCCAGGATGCATCCTGCTGTAGCCTCTGTACCCCAGGGAGCCTTGGGAGAAAGAGAGGCAGACATCCAGAGCTCCTCCACATCCACACTTCCAGTTCCTAAAACATGGTGTATGAGAAGTCTGAAAATATTATCATATCTTGAGCTATTATCATACCATAGTGCTATTTATATTTAAAAACACATGCAGAGCACGTGGCATTCAATAACGAGGAGTTTGCTTAAAGTTTTTCCCCCAGTATTCAGTTTCATGGATATTGTTCCTAAAAGAAACTCAATGTGTACCCATTTTTCAGGAGTTAATGTCCATACAGTAGACACATGCACAATCTCCCCCCCCCCATTCCCTCAATTCCACTGCCCCTCTCACAATTGTTTCCGAGAGTCTCAACTCTTTTCAGGTAGATGAAGTATATACTTGATCCTAAGGCCATATAACTTACATTTACATGTATATGATTATTACTACATTTCTTATCATGTCTGCCTATGAAGCCAGGGTCTCACTCTGATTCAGAGCCTGGGCTCAACTCCCGGGCTCTAGTGGTCGAGGGGCTGTAGATCTATGTTGCTGATGCACCAGGGTTCTTCATCGTGTGTTTAAGAAGCAGCTCCTTTCCTGCATCACTGAGTGGTGCTCCTATGTTGTGGATGCAGTCCATGGCAGTAGTTGTACACAGTCCTTGGTTGTGGGTTCAAGCTTCTGGTATAATCCATATCTGTAACATTTAAGGAGAGATTCCATATCCCTTCGTTTTCAGGCAGCTGCAACTGTGACCTTGTGTAAATGCTGTGTATGTTTCTTTGAGAGTCAGCAGTTTTCCAGAGGTCTTGTTTATGAGGGTTGTTAGGTATGTAAAGTGGGCCTTTATGGATACTTCTATGAAATGATTCCAATTAAAAAGAAATGGCTAGATTGCCAGTCAGTGTCAGCTAATTAAATTATGATATGCTCCCGTCATTAACAAGAACCTTGACTGAAGAGAGAGAGTGGGGAAAAAGGATGAAAGCAGATTCTTGGAATTTGTTGAAAGGGAGGGTATATGGCTTTATCCATCCTTATATAATTAGATGCGTAAAACATCAGCTTCCTATTATGGATCTGAAATCGGAAGTCTTATTACTTCCTTCTAGGGTATAATTAATCAATTTCCGCTGGAGTGCTTTGGATGCTACAGTAAAATGCAGTTTCATTAAGAAGCATAGTTTAATAATAATGGGTCAATCATCATGACACTACTGCAGACACAAGAATGAGCTCCCGACATCCAAACCATGTTCTTGCTGAGACAAGAACATTGCCCTGAGAAGAGACTGAATTGAGAAGGCAGCTGGCTGCATTAGCTCCTGAAGGCTGCTTCCACCTCAGCATTTTGCTGGGAAGACAAGTGGGATTTTCCATCACAGACCTTCAGTGAAGAGCGCTAAGGGTACCACAGCATCTCAAGTCTGTATCCAGCGACCATCTCCACAGGGATGCTGTGGTTGGAATGAGCAGAGCCTTGCTGGGGGACAGTAAGTAGATGATGCGGACAGTCAGAGAATAAAGGGGGCTTCTGGAAGCATTCTGTTAACCGTGCTGGTGTCTGTGAGGAAGAGTGCAAGGCTCTAGAAAAGTTACCTTTATGGGATTAAATCAATCTTCTAGTTCTGTAAGCCAGCGCCCCTTTGTGGGTTATGTAGCAGGATGTTTTTCTGACATGTAGGTAAATGATGTTGACTGGCCAGATGGGAGACTCGGAAGCACAGTGGCTGAGAAGACCTTGGGGTACCCCAAACATATTTAAGATCTTGAGACTTTGTACTTAGCTAGTTGGACCTCCATGATGAGCCCCGTAGGGCTGCTGTGATCTCTTCACTTTTATAATATGCGAAGAAGTGACTTGGGAATGCCGTGGTATGCCAGGGACTGCAGGCACATGTGAAATCTTACGGTGGAGGGCTTCTATGTTAAAGCTCTGAGAAGTCACAACTCATGCAGTGATCTATGACTTGAGCATAGCCCCTAGTTTACACATTTCCGTAGAACTGTCTGTCCTCCATCCGGAAGCCACCAGAGGTCGGCACCAAGACCACAAGGCTTCTTTGTTTTCACCGTTTATCTTCCTTTCTAGCCATTTATGTTTGTGTATGTCCAGAAAATAGAGAATTGCCTGGAAGAATCGCCAGGAAAATGTTTTCCTTTGCTGACTGTCTGTCGTAGAGGCACTGAAAAAAGATTTGGTCTTCTTGGTGCTGGGGATAAGAGGGCTCTCTCTTGGCCGTCAAGGAGCAGGAGTGTGGTGTACTTAGCCCTGCTTGCTGGCTCACAGCTGCACGTCCTGAGCAATGGTATTTTACTTAAATATTATTTCTTAAACAAAAACTAAAAAGTGGGGGATACTTTTAAAATGTTCAAGAGCTTACCCAAACATACCTTCTCTCTCTCTCTCTCTCTCTCTCTCTCTCTCTCTCTCTCTCTTTCTCTCTCTCTCTCTCTTTCTCTCTCTTTTAGGAAGCCTACTTTTGTACCAAAATAAGACTGTTGATTCCAGCTAAACTGTGCCTCATTGTGCATACAACTCAAAATGCAGAATTTAACTAGGAGCTAGCATTGTATTCTAATAAAAAGTCCGCAATATATGCTAAGTGTAAATTTTGAGTAATTTCATTTTAATTTACTGATTTAAAATACTGTGTATTTGCATTGCCATGCTAGTCATTTATTTTAAAATTCTGGGTACTGTCAGGAGATTTGTGACTCTGTGAAGGGTTTGCTACTTTCTAGCAAAATGTGCATTTAACAGTGCTTATTTTATTGTTCTTCTCTGTGTGTGTGTGGTTATGATATATGTATGAGCATGGTGCACCTTGCCATTGTGCTCATGTGGAAGTCACAAGATAACTTTTAGGAGTTGGTTCTTTCCTTTCATTCACATTGGTAGCAGTAGCCTGTCAACTTCCTGGGTCATATCAACTTTATAAAATTTTGATAAGTCTTTGGCAGAGTTACTAGTACTGAGTACTTATAGTGTGGGGAGCTAGAGGAGAACATTAAATTCCAAGCTGAATATGTTGAGATTCAAGATATATTAGGTTCGCGTGATCCTGGGTATTTGGTATACTGTCAACCTGTCTGAGATTTCATTTTCCTGAGAATCACTAGCTTTAGGAAGAACACAGGAATCGAATACAAAGGGCCACCTGAAGCTGTCTCACTGCATAGCTCCTCACATCTCTGTTTTTGTCACAAATGGTATAACATGGTAACTGTTGACCTTAATGATTGTTCTAAATTGCCAGGGAAGATATTTTCCACGCTGTTAAGCCAGCCTTGGGGATGCACATTTACAGAGTAGCCCTCCAAATGGACTGAGTATAATGCCTTGGTGCTTCGTGGTGTAAGCTTTAGTTAACCTCATCACCAACACCACCATCATTACCACCACCACCATCATCACCATGGAGATGGTCACTCACTGGAATGGAACACAACACCCAGCTGCTCTCCCTTCTCAGATCTCTGTCGGGATCACTGATGGTGGTCCATCCAACACTAATACTGTTACCATATTGTGTTGAGTGTATCTTGTTTGCTAGAAAACACATCATCTTTTCAGTAAGGTAGTCTTTCTTAATCTGATAAACCAGCCTGCTTTCATCTTGGGCTTAAAAACCACCTTATAGTAAAGACAAACTAGGTTCATTACTGTTTATGATTAAATTTGTTTCTCAAGGATTGGACTATGCCCTATCTGTAACCTTAACTACAAGTGGTTCTCTATTGACTGTTCTAGGCAATGATAACCATGCCTTTGTTTCAAAGAATTGTTTTGACCACCTTGCAACTGCGCCTGTGTTTCAGAACATTGTTATGGGCAGCTTGTAATGCTTATGTTCTGCCTCTATAACCCTGATTATTTGCTTGCCAGATTCCCCATTTAGAAACCCCATACAAATAAACTATAAAACCATTATCTTCCCCATGTCCATTGGTAATCTCTTGAACCCCACATTAGGGAGAGACAGCCCACGTACATAAATAAAGCTTGCTTTCCTTAATTTGGCCATGAATTGGACTGTGGTCTTCCGGCATCTGTGGGATTAACCCCACAGAACAAGCACGAATCCCATTAGCCGACATTAGGGAAGGTCCTTGAAGATGATGATTTCTGTCCAGAGAGGTCGAGCTGGACTTCAGAGCCTCAGTGTCTTTCCTCTTTCCTGTATGACTCAACGTTCAGCAAGGGATCTAATCCTCCTACCTCCTTGGCCACTATTGTGCGAATCTTGTTTTGTGTGTGTGTTCTCCAGGTGACCTCTTTAGCAAAGAGATAATGTCCTTAAGTATTATTGTGTTGTATATTATGTAGTTTTCTGATCAGGCAATAAATAATGAAAGAGCTATCAGGACAAAATGCAAGAGAGAGTCTTTCGTTGACAACAGGGAACTCTTGCAGGTCTTGATAGAGAGGGCTATCCCAGACATCTCTTAAAACCAGGACCTGCTGCCCTTGACTTCCCAGCAAGACTCCCAGTTGGTTCTCTCCTGAGACTATGCAAAGACATTCAAATTCCTTTGATTCTCAGTTTGAACAACATAACCACTGAGGATAAGAGCCCACATTCAAGGATTCTCCAATCCTGTTACCCATTCTTGACTTTTTGTGTTGTGTCTTCACAGATCAACAGTTTGACTCTTAAATATAAAGACGAGTAATCCTGAAATCATAATTTATTGGTTTTATTTAACAAACCTATCTCAGAATCAGTCGTGTTATTGTCTGTGACCTGCAATTTGAATGATTCTGCTAAGAATGGACTGAGGGAAGTTACAAGAAGGGGAGACACTGTGGACAGAGCGCTCTAGAGTCCTCCCTAGAATAAAGGGAATTGCCAGTTGAGGAATGAAGTCAGGGTGTCATTTAGAACCTCTGTTACACACACTCGAAATGGTCATTAAAGATTAGACCAAATTATCTAGTTAACGATGTTTGGGGGCACAAAACTAGGTAAACTAAATTCTAATTCAGATTTTACTCTTTGATCTTGAGTGATTTTCCTATGTATTGAAATACTTCTTTTAGCTATCTATCCCTATTAAGTATGATTTTAAGTCTTTCTTTTCCTTTAAAAAAATCCCCTGGGAAAGCCTTTTTGTAAACATAAGGTCAAAGGGTTAATTTTACGTCTTTCATCTATAAGAAATTAAGTTTTCTCGGGAAGCTTGATCAGATATTAATGCAATGCCCACCAGTGCCCTGGAGCCTGCTGTGAGTTGTGCCTTCCCTCCTTATTGATTAGAACATGTGCTTTCTGCTGCTTCTGAATTATTTATGGAGGCTCCCCTGGGGTCCTCAGGCATTGTGAAGGCAGATGATGAAATCCTTTAGTCTGAATGGCTCAGGCTGTGGGCTAGGTGGCTGTGGGGACTGACCCTGAAGGCCAGGCCTCCTGGGTCCCTGTTGTTACTACTCTGCAGGACTGCGGAGGTGGAGTTACAGAAGGGATTAGATTGGGACCAGCAGACTCAAGGGATTGGAACACTTTGTACACCAGGTTTTTCACATGACTAATCTACAGTGACTGAAAGGAACGCAAGTACCTTATTTAAACTTAAAATGAAATTTTTTTTTGCGTAGGTAATATGAAAAACTGAAGTGTCCCAGAGACATTATTTTCTGTATTGTTTCATCCTAGAAGCTAAATATATGAGGACAATTGTTTCATTTCTAACATGTTTCATAACTGGTGTGTAGACATGTGTGAGTGTGTAATGCAGCTGAGGATGGCATGCTGTTTATGGATTTAAGTCTCCTGGGTCATATACATAGGATGGGGAAAGGAAGCTCGTTTTCATTGTCTTAAGGGATATTTTTAAGGTGTTCTGTGCTTTTCAGAGTAAATCAGAGAAGAAAATATGTATGGGCATTTGGCAGAGGGGAGGATGTAGATCTTAGTAGGATTTCCTTTACAGCTCTGCCCCCATCGTCTCTGAAAGGACTTCGAGAGTTTCCTTATTTCAGGGTGTGCCGTCCTATACCAAAGAGCCATCTAAAACCCAGCAGTCAACTTAGATATAAAATTTAATGCAAATACTCCTGTTCACCTTAAAGTGGGAAAAAAAATCAGCTAGACTCATAATCCACTACGTCTATCTTGGGACTTGCTGAGAAACACATGTGCGTTTCCAGACAGAACTGTCTCACTCTGCGGCTTGAAGGAAAAAATCAATCATGAGCTGAGGCTGTGGAGTGGATGATTAGCCGCACACCATCTACGTAAGCCCTCTTTTGATCTGGCCACTATATTTAGTTATTATGGTGTCTACAGCGGGGAGAACCAACTGCAGCTTTTGCAGCTGGGAAGCCCAGTGATACTGTAAAAACCTCAGTGAACCTTGAAAATTGAAACTGCCGCATCAGGCAGGAAGAAAGGAGACTTGTCTGTGATGTGTCCCGAGTTCTGGCAGGATCTCTCTGGCAGATAGATAATCATATATCCTCTGAAGGGTTGCTGCTTGTAGGTGTATTCACTTTCGGGGTGACGCATTTTAAAAGGCAAATTCATATTAAGATTGAAGCATATTAATTAGTCCATAATTCATGGACTAATGGCAGGCAGGGAAAGTGGGAAGTGACTGACAATGGGCTCAAGGTTTCTTTTGGGGGAGATACAGCTGTTTTGTTTGGAACTAGGTAGCAACAGTAGTTATACGATGTTGTGCACGTGTTAAAACCCATTAAGTGGTTCACTTTATATAGGCTTAATAATACATAAATTATAACCCAATTTGTTAAAAGCTCATTAATCCCAAAAGTTCAAATATCATGCGTGCATCCTAGGTTGTCTTTCTAGAAAAACATTAACAATTGTCATTATATTTCTGTTTCTTATTTTTTTACTCCTGCTGATTGATCTTTCCCAATCACTTATTTCATAGTGATTAAAATATTTACTACATGCTTTCTACTCTTAGGAAAGTCTGTGTATAGATAGGGAGGATTTACATTGCACAACTCCAAGGGATTTGTGGTCTTCTGCATGACTATTTGCTTTGAGACAGACTGTGCAGCCCTGGCTGGTCTCAAACTCTTGCTGGATTTATAGGCATGAGCCTCCTCACCTGGCTGGTGTCCTCTCATCTGCTCTTTGGGATGGGCTCACACTGGGTGTCCTAAGTGCCTGCCATGCTTTTAACTTCCCGCTATGACGGTGATGGGTCTGTATGTTCACAGTCAGTGACCAGCACACTGCAAACGGGAGCGTGAGCAGGCGAGATGGTGGCTCAGTGGGAAGAGGCACTCGCCACCAAGCCTGACAACCTGAGTTCATGGTGGATGGAGAGAACGGACTTGTACAAGCTGTCCCCTGCCCTACGCACAGGTAATGCCATGACATGTTTCCTGCATAAACTACAAAGTAAATGCTTAAAAAAAATCTTTCTTAAGTTTCTTAGAGCAAAACAAATAACTGGTACACTGCTCATCTAGATGGCTACTTTTCTGTGATTGCAGGGTAGTTATTCCCAACCAAGGCAGATGAAGACATTTCTCAGCATGGTTTGAGCATACATTCTATGGAATGGCTGTATCTGACTGTCGCTCCCCAGGCACAATGTTAAGACTGTGGGTGGAGCTCTCGGGTCACCAATGACAGAGCATCTTTACCAGGATCCTCCGATCTGATGGTCACAGGAGGGCATGGTCATATTTGAGAGCTCTGTTCTTTGTGTTAGTGTAACTAGATGAAGGATGGTATTGGGAAGCATTCCATGGCTTTCATGTAGTTCTACAGGACTTTAAGAACGAGACGAAACTTAGCGGAATGGTAATGGGTCAGATTAGAGGGAAAATGAGATGGCTCTCGGCGGGCCTTCCGGCTGTCTATGTTTGTATGCATCGCTTTTATTTAAAATCATTTTGACTTTTACACGAAAGTATTTCAGCTCTGTCTATTTGCATCGTAGGTGTGTAATTTGTCGTTTTTAGCAATAGTAACCAAATTCATTTGAATTAAGAAGCTTTAAGTAAGATGATGGTTTTGTGGATGCCTTGTGAGCTCTGCATCTGAAGCAAATTTATGGTCTTTGTTTGACTACTTCGTTGTTTGGGGGTAGCTTGAGGGATGTTTTTAGGAGTGATCATTCTGTGGAGGAATTTGACACGTATCCCCATCATGGCTTACTTATGACCTTCTGTCATTTGCAAGCATACTTAATGTAAATTAGGGCCACTTCCAAAAGTTCACCTTATAGGATTTAATTAGATCATATCCTATCAACAAGTCAGAAACATTTTGTGTTGGCTTGAGTTCACAGGCGCTGTTTCTGAGTCTAGCTGCAGAAGCATGGTTGACACTGGCTGTCGGAGCGTTCGCAGAGAACAAGGGACAGGCATAATTTTTAAGGTTTGGAAAGAAAAGCATTCAGGTAGATGACAAAGTCGTTGTAGCCCATCCACATATCACAGTAGGAGAAAGAGTCACTCTTAATGAGTAATAATTTTCTTGAAGTGCAGTATTAATGTAGCTCCACACCAGCGAAGCTCCTTGACATTTCCCGCAAGCCTAGCTGAGCGATTAGACAACAGACCCTCAGCAGGTCTGCTCCGTCTTCTAGCTGGTTTAACTATGCATATTTTCTAGGGAGTGTAAGTTTCAGATTGTTGTACTACACAGGGAAGTATCCTTTGAAAATAGCTTCTGTTGGCTGGATAGGTAGCTTTTTCAGTGAGAGCGCTCCCGCGTGAGCAGGGGACCTGGGTCCAATCTCTAGAACCTCTGTAAAGAGGCCTAGTCCTCTTTTCATCGGCTCCACTTCCAGAGCTGTGGAGCTGGAAACAGGCAGGTCCCTGGCGCTTCCTGGCCAGCGATAGCTTCTTAGCCCAGTCGGAAATCTCCAGGCCTGTGAAAACCGGCGGTTCAAAACCCAAGGTGGACAGTTCCTGCAGAACCAGTTCCTCAAGACTGAGGTTGGCTTGTGTGCATGCTTATTCATGTACAACCTCATACACATGTAAGTGGACATGTTTACATACATATACATATATATATACATATATATGTATATATATATGTATGCATATATATACACAGACAAAGACACACAGGCAAACGGAGCACAGGTAAATGTCTATCAATTGGTACTTGAATGGATGTTAAAGCAAGCTGGTAAGAAGGATTATGGGGAGATACAGTAAGTAGTGTAGCTGTGTAGAAGGAAGCGGTAGGAGAGCTGGCAGCTTCAAGTCTGTGAAAGTCAGAAGGGTGTGCTCTACTTACGTTTGAGTGATGTGCTGGGCAGTGGTGGTGCACACCTTAGTCCCAGCACTGAGGAGGCAGAGCCATGCGGATCTCTGTGAGTTCGAGGCCGGCCTGGTCTACACAGTGAGTTCCAGGACAGCCAGGGCTATTACACAGAGAAACCCTGTCTCAAAAACAACAACAAACAACATGTTAAAACAAATAACAAACAAAAAGTAATGCGGTGACCCTTTCAGCATAAACCAGGAGTTCCTGAGATGTCTTTTGTTTGGCAGGCACATCTGAGGGACTGTGTATATGTGCATAGATGTATAATTTACACGTCATCTCCAAACAGTCCCTGGTCCTCAAGTACGCACTGCACCTGCTAAGGGGCATATAAAGTGCGCTAATTTATATTATGAAAAGTTGTGGGTGTATCATTAACATTTTGCCCGTAAAAATTTAAATTATCTAGCTTCTTTCTAAGTTGTGTACATGACCTAGTTGGGTGAAGCCTCGTTTAACAAGCTCCGTTTTAAATCTTGACAGTGCTGGATAGACTGGATTGTAATTTTTGGAGTACTGTTTCTTAAGGAATGTTTCCAAGGGAAGGCCGTTCTTCCTCAAATGTCAGCCACATGCCACTTCTAGAAGAAAAGGTGGGAAATAAAAACATTTTTCTTAGTGTAATACAGTGAGTGACAAGGCGAGCTGGCGTGCTCACGAAGGGAGGCAGGAGATGTGGTTTGTAGAGAGAGATTAAAGTGTCATTTTACCTGAAGCTTCCCCGCCGCTTCCCCAGGGCCTTCTTGCCTGGGCGAGGACTGGGTTCTTCTGATCTAAATATAGCCGACTTTAATTAGTTGATCGCGTTTCTTTGGAAGTGCTTTCGGCCTATAGATAGCAATGGCTTAATTACAGCTTTAAAATGAAAATTTAGGTTGGCTCACGCTTCTGATTGTAATACTGTCCACAGCCGTGCCGATTGCTAGCTTAGCTGTGGCTATCGTTGAAGTGGAAATGTTTCCAGGCGTGATTTCGTTATCAGCTGAGTTCATCCCTCCCTGGGGTTATTCAAAAGAAATAAGTTTAGGAGAGACCTTTTTAATTTCCTTGAGATAGTCTTTCTCTTTAGCCATCAGGGGGCGCCACCCCTCCTCTGCGTGCCCCCCTCACGTGTCCCTCCCCCATGCCCTCCAGCCCCCGTATGATGACCTGAAATGGGAGTCACCTTGGTCATTTCTGCCTTTTCTCCGTTTTTCTTTTTGTGGCTGTAGGAGACGCCATCCCTCCCCCATGCACCCCTTCCCCATGCACCCCTCCCCATACATCCCACCCCAATACACCCCTCCTCATACACCCCTCCCCATGCACCTCTCCCGATACATTCCTCTCCCATACACCCCTCCCCCATAAATCCCTCCCCATACGCCCCTCCCCCATGGATCCCTCCCCCCGTGCACCCCTCCCCATGTGTCCCTCCCCCATGCCCTCCTCTCCCATGCCTGCCAGCCCCCTATGATGACAAGAAATGTTTGTTTTGTCCTTTGATCCCTGAAAGTGCTGTGTCACTTTTCATTGTTTTCTACATTGTCCATGTTCTCTTTCTATTTTTGTTGCTGTCTTTATTTCCTTCTGTCCGCGTCATGTGGAGTTGTTTTGCTTTTCTTTTGTGGGTTTTTGAGGTAAGGTCTTGGATTGTTGATTGGGTGTCTTTTTCTCTTTACATATTATTTTACTTTTTATTTCTTTGCTTATTTAGTGCAGAGGCGAGAGGACAACTTTTGGGAGTCAGTTCTTTTTCCTCCATGCTGGTCAGTTGTCTTTCCTCCATGTTGGTCAGTTCTCTTTCCTCCATGTTGGTCAGTTGTCTTTCTTCCATGCTGGTCAGTTCTCTTTCCTCCATGGTGGTCAGCTGTCTTTCCTCCATGTTGGTCAGCTGTCTTTCCTCCATGCTGGTCAGTTCTCTTTC
>NC_022013.1:85325918-85339368 GCF_000317375.1 Microtus ochrogaster
TGGTCAGTTCTCTTTCCTCCATGTTGGTCAGCTGTCTTTCCTCCATGGTGGTCAGTTCTCTTTCCTCCACGTTGGTCAGTTGTCTTTCTTGTGCAGCTGTCTGCCTGGTTTCCACAGCCTTCTCTTCTTCTTTGAAAGATATCTTTCTAATATGTCATTCTTCTCCTCCCCGATTATTTTTCAAAGATTGTTCTATTTGAAGTAAGTTGCTTTGTCTGTAGTTTTGGACAGGTTTTTAAACCTGTTTTGCCCATCTTTTTTTTGAAGTCATTTTTGTAATGTTGGCTTTTACATCCTTGTCAGATAATGCTAGCATTTGATTTATCTCAGGTTGATTTATTTCCATTATCTTTTCTTGGTTAAACTGACATTTTTCTTGATATGAGCTGTATCCTGGATATTCAAGGCTTTATGAGATGTTGAACCTTATTTAAGTGAACCGTTAGTGGATTCCCTCCAACACTGTGCCGACCGAGGAGGAAGGCGCCAGCTGGTGCCATCATGGCACATAGGTAGACTTGAAGCTCTCCAGTGCCTCTGAGGGGCTACACGGCTACTTCCTGGTGGGGGCAGGCGATCCTGCTCCCCTTAGACTCTCTGATGTTCCCCAAGTGTGTGGTAAAGAGTGATTTGTCATATGACTTCCACTGATAACTGAGTGTGGTATGTTGCTGGTAGTGGGTGTGACTGTCCTGAATGCTGCCTCTGAGCAGTGCTGCGGAGCCCTAACCTATGCTGTGTGGTGGGGATGGAGGTCCCGCCTCCCCATGTGGGGCTTACAGTTACATCAGAGAGGGCTGTGGTCTATCATTCAGAGCTGATCCACATCCGGGCTCCCTGTTTGAGCTTTTATTCCCAGCTCCTGCAGGAATGCCTGGCAAATGAGGACTCCCGATGCTCATGTGCCTTTCCTGGCTCAGGTAGGAACGAGCCTGTGGATATTGTCATGCTGTATTTTGTTGGAGCAGGACAGTCATTGCCTGGAGTTTTCTATCTTGTTAGTGTGCTTCTTGTTTGGTTCTCAGGTTAGAGAAAATAGGCTTGGTTAGGAGTTGTCTTTGTCTGTGGCCAGTACTGTAGTTTTTAGGGAAATCTATTCCATTTTGATTATTTATTTTGTGTGTCTGTAATTCTGGGTGGAGTGCATGGACCAGTGAGCGTGAGGAGGTCAGAGGATGCCTCTCAGGAGTTGGTTCCCTCTTACCGTGTGGATCATGGGATTGAACTCAGGTCATCAGTCTTGGCAGGAAATACATTTCTGCACTGAGTCATCTTGACAGTTCTGTTCAACATTTTCTGTTACTCTAGCTTTCCAGTGAGCTTTGAAATCAGGAGGTGTGGTACCTTATTTTTGATAATTTTCAAGATTGTTTTGATTGCTTGTAGTCTTGTAGTCTTATGAATTTTACAGGATTTTTTTTATGTCACAATATACTATTATAATTTTGATAAGGATTTCACTGAGTTTGTAGCTTGCTTTGGGTGATTGCTATTTTAACAATACTACATTTATAATGCATAATCCTAGGCTGCCTTTCTTTAACTCCAATTATTTTCAAATTTAAATTTAGAACTTGGAGTTTAATCTTGGCTATTTTGGCCCAATGTAATCTGATTGATCACTTTAAAAACTCTTTTAACTTTATAAATTCAATATATTCACTGTTTTGGTCAACTTTATATCATTTCTAAGTACCCTTTAGGGTCAACTGAGTTCCTGATTGACATATATAATAGGATTTTCCCAATCCAATGAACTAACACCATCCAGCAGAAATAGTCTTAGGAACTGAATTGACCTTCATCTGTCTATATGTTTAGATAAAATAACAAACACAACTGATCCTTCTTTTACTCAGCTTTGCCTCCGGAATGTCTTGGTTAAATACTGTCACCTTCCTCTGTCCCGCTTTATAACTCTGTGAAAGGGAAATTTCTTTAGTTTCATACAAAGTGTTTTAATAAAATGCTTTTCTCTGTAATTGTAAATTACCTTCTCATATGTGCATTATGGCTAAAGAGCCAGGTATGAACTTTGGAACGCAGCAGGGGAGGGGTGTTTTCTGGAGAGGTGGCTCAGTGGTTAAGAACGTGTGCTGCTCTTGCGGAGGTCTTGGGTTCCTAGCACCCACATCAGGCCGCTCACAGCCACCTGTGACTCCAGTGCCAAGCGATGGACCCGAGGCCCTCTTCTGAACTTCGCAAGTGCTTGTACTCACACATAGTACATGGGGGAGATTAATGTTAGATTTAATTATTTTCCTTACAGAAATCATGATTGTAGTTTAAACTCACCTCTGTAAGTACTAATTTGAATAGCGAAGAAGGAAATATTTTGACGTAAAATCATTGGCTGTAGCTAAAGCTGAAATGTATTTTCTGTCTGTGATGTCATTTAAGTACAGAGACTTTTGTTGTTGCCATGGCAGAGCAGGTATGGTGGGCGTTGTAAACAGCAATCTGTGGTGGGAACATGGGAAGGTGCAGAGCACCCCTGTTTTTAGTCAGAGCCTTCTCTGGTTTCTGATTCATTGATTGGAAGTTCCCATGTATGGTGTCCACAGCAGAGCTGCGCGGGCAGTGGGGTGGGTTGCCCAGAAGTGTAAATTCCCAGCTCTAGAAAATGCCTGACAGTGGCTTCTATCTCTCTCTCCCATGGTGCTTTTCTGCCAGAGCACTTACAGAAACGCTACCCTGGAGCATAGGCTGGACCTGGGCTGTTTTCTCCCCCAGCACTCCTCCACGGCGCTCCATATGGTGTCTTCAGGTTAGACCACTGAGAGGTACTTCTCAGCTTAGCTCTCCTTGTCCTCATGAGAGCAGTTCCTGGACTAACAGACGACAGCACGCTTGCAGGAAGCGGCCCCCTTCTTGGCTACACTCATTTCTTTGCTCTCAGAGCAACAGAGAGAACTGGTGCTCCCAGGGACCCCTGGTGATGCCAATGTCCTCCTCTCAGCCAGCGGTCATTGTCTCTCTGCCTAGGAAAGAATCTTGAGACTGGAAAGAGAACATTTGGGGCTTTGGTGTTAGCCATGTAACTGGACATGGCCGTGCCTGTGCTTTGTTAGGTTCCTCTGCTAATGTGGTGTTAAATGGGACAGGAGCCTTGATCTCATGCAACAGAGACAAAGTGAGGTGAGCACCTGTAGTCGTTGTTATGATAAGGTGAGCGTCTTCCAACAATGAAAACAAAAGTCCGCTATGTGTTCTGGAGACACACAGGAAGGAATAAATTTCTGACAGGCGTGTCTAGGTTGTGTCAAGACAACCCTAATTTAAAATTTCAGAGGCAGACAGGTAGAGACACCGGGGAAGCCAGATGAATAAGTTTCCCATGCCAAATGGTAAAGACCGTCCTGTCCCCAGTGCCTGGAGCATAGAGATGTTGAGCTTTGTTGTCCATCGATTGGGAAGGTAAGGCGGCTTTGTTTGTGCAGCTTCTCGATGGCTGTGGTATAAAGTTTAGACTTTATTATGTAGTGCACAGAGGGCAGCTTACAGCTTCCAAGCAGATGAACAGACGAATGTGCTGATGTAGAAAGATAATTCTGGTAATAGCATGAAAGATGGATTTAGGGAGTGGGGAGCAGAGGGAAAGAGCCCAACTAGGAAGCTCAGAGCAGTTCCGGCGGAAGAAGTGAGATGCGAAATTGGTCTCTTACAAAACGGCAGCATCCGTCTGCACTTCAAATGAGGAACACCTAACTATGGCTTCTATTCTGGAAGGCATCTCTTCTTGTGATTAGGAAGGGATTAAAATCCTCCATTAAATAGAATTCCATACTAAAAGGAGAATAAAAATTGGTCATTAAGGTGAAAATGCTCCATATTTCACTGAAGGTATCTAACGTCTTTTAAATGATAAATTTAGCTTTTTCTAATGAGTTCTGTAGTTTTAATTTTAAAAGGGCAGAAACCGAATCAAAACATTTGAGCATGAATGGATGGTCTTCTGGGGGAGGCTACCACTGAGAGTTGTGTCTTAAAACTAAATTTTGAGGTTGGCGCAAGCAAGGTAGGTTCAGTGTATGCCTGTAAGAGCCCAAAGGAGGGCAGTGTTCATAACACTGTTAATAATTCTGAAAATGCAGGGGCCTGGGGCTTCGTCACAGGTCAGGGATGCCTGAGCACTGCTGCCGATAATTTTGTCTAAATCTGAGATGTGAACGCTTTAATCCTAAATCGGTGTCTTGGAGTGACACATCATAGCCATTTATGATGGGTAAGTTCTGTGGTCCCAGACTGAACTGAACAGCTCACGGGTCACTTGGCTATGATTTTCCGAGGTCGCATGCCAGCAATGAGCCTATTTTCTGGGAACCTCTTTCTTCTTTTGTGCCTTGAACTGGAAGTCTGTGTTCCTAGTTTTATTCTTTTCGACTCTTCCTCTCAACATTGGTCTGGCTTGCATCAGTTTTTAAAAGACGTGAGAAGTGCTTTTGCGCAAAGGGTATGTTGAAGAGACGCAGCCTGCAGAGACGCAACCTGCAGAGGCGAGGGGTCTTCCCGTGTCAAGAGTCCAGTCAGAACATGGTGTTACAGGAGCCACCATGCTGCGTGGAATTGCTGTCTTCTTCCGCTGTTCGAGCAGAGGAAGAAGTGTATTTCTTGTGCTCAGCCCTCGTGCAGAGATGGTCCCTGTGAGGTGAGGCTGCGAGTCTTCACCCAGGCAGCCTCCCTGGGGATCCCTCGTGAGTTCCTCGACACAGCTGACTTGCCTGGTGTGCACAGCACTTTATGCAGGTTTGATTAAATGGCAAATAATAGCTGCAGATTCCGTTCCCTTCGGTCTCCTCTGAACCATGAACGTGCAGTGGACGGTGCTGTGAGTTGAGAGGACATTGCAGGGAATGTCAAAGGTTCATCTGTCGAAGACAGTTTGCCCAAATGAGAAAATAGAGTGTCACTCTGGAAAGCGGAGAGCGGGCGCACGCCGCTGTGTACTTACATTCCTGTTCTTACTGTGTTTCTCGAAGCTGTTCCTTTCCCCTCTGGCAGTGCTGAGGTGTATGTCTTTCTCGCTTTAAACTTGTCAAGTGGCAAGTGCCCAGTACATTTTTCTTGACTCTCAATTTAGAAATGCAGATGCAAGACTAAAGGCTTCAATTTCTTTAGAGAAGTTACAAGTTCACAGCAAAATTGGTGGAAGGCAGCAGGCTTTCCACATTTGCCCTGCCCCATACTTATTTTGGTTTTTCGAGACAGGGTTTCTCTGTGTAGCCCTGGTTTTCCTGGAACTCACTTTGTAGACCAGGCCTACCTCTTCCTCTTGGGTGCTAGGATTAAAGGTGTGCACCACCACCTAGCATACCCCTATGCCATTTAATACACATCGTCATAGGTATCTTGCCAATGATCCTGGCAGTCAGGAGGAAGAGATCCACATAGTGATCTCATGATCTCTGCTGGGGTTCTGACTGTGATGTAACAGGTTTCCGGGTCAGACGGCTTGGCTTGTGGTCAAACCCACTGCTCACTTGCTGCACTGTATAGACAGCTTGTTTATCACGAAACCCTACACTGTCCACCCTTGGGATGTGATTGGAAGGATGCATTATTGTGTAGGCTTCTATCACAAGATCTGGATAAGAGCTTCTATGTAAATACTTATGAATATGCCTGGGTCCAAAGAAAGCATCCTGAGTAGTCCATGATGTAGGTACTCTTCCACAAGTTGACACTGGCCACCCATAATGTTCTAGTTATTTGGACTGCTGGGGTACACGATGAACGGGACATAGGATTGTTGTCTTCTAATGGGTTATATCTTAGGAGTAGGACACAATAGTCATAGTCAATGAGAAAACTAGGTAGCATGTGGAAAATTTCTAGGGCTATGGGGGCAACGTGAGTTTATAATAGGGAGTAAGGGTGCAGAAATTATACAACTTGCCATTTTTAAGTTGTAAGAAAGAGACTTTAGGATTCATTAAGAGGACCCTCCAGCTATGAATCAGAGGTGTTTGATGTTATTAATTCCACCAAATCTGTGCAGACAATTCTATTCTTGCCATCGAATAGGAAAGCTTCTGATGCTAATAAATGAATCCTTAACCACTAATAGTAGCAATTATAAAACCCCGGGCATGTCTGTTCTGCAGCGTTCTTCCTTCTCCGTGTTTTATTCTGCTGCATTGCGGTGAACTATTGAATGAGTTTAAGATTGATCCTTTGAAAGTAGTAACAGCGGGGCAGAGCCAAGCACAGAATTCTTCTGTAACCTCGGGATTTCCCCCACCGTCTCTGGTCAGCTTACTCCCCCTTCTGACACAGCATCATCACTTGGAAGCGACAGAATTTCTGAAGAAGTCTGTTCAGCAGTAGGTGCTGACAGAGACGCTGCCAGCTTATCAGGGGTTTAGGTGGATGGTTCATTGGGGCAGTGCTGGATTCAGGGGGATGTGGGACACAGTACAGTGTTATTCTTTGCAGTGACGGAGCAGGTTCCAGAAAGTGGGGGAAGGCTGCCCTTTTAGAGCAGAGGAATGTGTTAATCTGTTGATATTTCCATCTCATCATCAGGAGGAGGTACTTTATTAAAAAAGAAATGCTGTCACCCCTTGTTTCTGCCTTTGCACTTTGCCTTTCTGAATGAGAACCCTGGAGACCATACGGTGTCTCTGATGTCTCCAGAATAGTGGTTACCAATGCTGGCAGAATCACTGCTCCTGCTTCATAGTCTCCTCTTGCCTTCCTCCTTTATGTCTGAAATGAAATATAATAGATAACACAATTCTATGAGATAACCCTTAACTGGCACATGAAGGAGAAAATATTTTAAAGTTTCATTGTATGAAAGTTTGATTGTGAGTACTCCAGAGTACAGCGTGAGGTTCGGGTCCCTCAGGTGTTTGGATTGTCTTATAATGAACAGGTTTGGATAAATGGGACATATATCCATGTTGTCAAAAGTTTCTATTGAGATTTGCAGCTTTGATATAAGTGGTAAGTAAACACACAAATGCACAGAGTGACCATAGGTGCGCAGTCTACACATGAGGCTATATAGGTGTGGTTTTTGGTAGCTTGAACACCAAGACTTGGGGACTCAACTTTGCCCCATGGCCAACAACTCCCCATGCACTTCCATACCTTTTCCTCAGTTTGCAGTTAAGGAAAGTGAATTCTTTGATAAAGATCACTGTATATAAAACAATGCAAAAGTACACTAGCCTATAAGTAAGGTGGGAAAGGCTGTAGGTTCTGAGATTATAAGTAGGGTGCCTCACACATACATTGGGCACACAGTTGTGGAACATTTGAAAGACATGGTGGATGTAGACCAGTTCTTTCTGTCCTGTTTAACAGGCCTGCCAAAATGTCATCATGATGATTGAAAACATTCAAGTGACCTCCAAAGCCATGTGTCCCCACCTCAGTGTGAAGCATTGGTTAACGTTTCTGAAGTACTGACATCCAAGTGGGGTCCGTCCATATTGCAGTACCCTGTTCCTCCTGCACCCTAGCACCACACCTTGTGGAAGGGATGCCCTTGGAGTTCTGTAACTATTCTGCTTGAGCAGATTTCCAGATGGCTGCCTGATGACTTCTGGGGATACGGGAGTGATTTCCAGATGGCTGGTAGTTCCCCAGTCCCTTCCTTTAGACTGTTCTTCCAGTTTCCTCAAAGGCTACTGGGTCTGAACTGGATACAGCGAGGCCTTCTAGTTACTACTGCCGTCGAGAAGGGCGGAAGTTTGGTCGTTGGTGCGTTTGTTTTTTTTTTTTTACCGGTGGATTGGCTGCTTTCTCTGTTGTCATCTCTGTGTATTGACATGCACCCATGTTTATTGCTCTGACTCCCCATCATCACTTCGGATATGACCCCCCACTCTTGTTCTTACCATTGCTGTTTTTCTTTTATTTACCCCCGTTTTACTAAAATGTCTTTTGTTACTTGTTACTATTCCATCCTAACTTGTCAATTTAATCATTCACCTCTGTCTTAGATGTCTTTTAATTTTTTTTTTTTTGGATTTTTAACAGGTAACATATTTAACATTGAACAGCTTGATTTTTAAAATAGTGTTATTTTTCCGATGTCTGTTTGTGAGAATCAAGAAGTCCCTGAAAGTCTCGCTTTCTGGAAAGCACATGCTTCTTTGATGATGACTTCTGTGTTTTAGTTATTACATGTCCTCGTGTGTGGCTATCATTGAGGCTGGACTAAGGACATTTGGATACAGTGTGGAGGAGAAGAATAAAAGACCAACTTTCTCTGCAGGTGTTAAAGTGATAAAAGTCTCTGTACTGGCTGGTTTTCTGTGTCAGCTTGACACAAGCTAGAGTCATCAGAGGAAGGAGCCTCAGTTGAGGAAATGCCTCCATGAGTCCAGCTGTAAGGCATTTTCTTAATTAATGATCAATGGGGGAGGCTCCATGGTGGGTGGCGCCATCCCTGGGCTGCTGGTCCTGGGATCTATAGGAAGGCAGACCGAGTGGGCCAGGGGAAGCAAGCCAGTAAACCGCTCCCCTCCATGGCCTCAGCATCAGCTCTTGCTGCTGAGATCCTGCCCTGTTTGAGTTCCTGTCCTGGCTTCCTTCAGTGATGATGAATAGCAATGCTGAAGTGTAAGCCAAGTAAACCCTTTCCTCCTTAACTTGCTTTTTGGTCCTGGTGTTTCATCATAGACAGCCTAAGAAAGACAGTCTCACTGTAGTGACTTCAGTAGTGTTCATTATGCAGGGTTTGATTTTTTTTTAAGAGAGAAAAATAGAATGGAGCGTTACTTCAGTTTATGTAACGCTAAGGAAAATTATTCAAGAGTTTAAGTATGGTGTCATCAAAATCTGCACCAACTAGAATCATCCCACTATTACTGACGTGCCAGAAATTCATTTTAAACATATGGTCTCTATGTGTGAACACAAGGAATGTTTCTAGAAGTGGGGACTTCATATCTAGTTATTACATTGTGCATGTGCACTTGTGTGTGTGTCTGTGATGTCATGTATGTGTATGTGCAGGTGAGTGCACATGTGTTTGAATGCACCTGGAAATCAGAGGTTGACATTGACTGTCTTCTTTGCTCGCCGTTTGACATCTTGTTTTTGAGACAGGGCTTCTCAGTGAACCTGGAACTCACTGGTTCAGCTACTCAGCAAGCTTTAGGAGTGTGCAGGCTCCATCATCCCTCCTCTCCTCCCACGCCGGGATTATAGATATATCTACTGTATGTAGCTTTTACATAGGTGTTGAAGATCTGAATACCTGGCAAGCTCTTTACCAGCTGAGCCATCTCCCCAGCTGTACCTCAAATTATGCCCTTTGAATCTCTTTCTGGCACTTAGGTTGCCAGCCTGTCTTATACAGTTGAGTGGGGTGTGTGTGTGTGTGTGTGTGTGTGTGTGTGTGTGTGTGTGTGTGTGTTCATGTGTCCCATTGGGTTGAAATCTGCAAGGCACGATCTCCTGCGTTTTGGCTCATGACAGAACTCTATACACTACAGTTGACTGGTATAATGAGGTAACTGGCTATCCTCCCCACCTTCTACTTGGATGGCATTTTTAGATTTTATGCTGTTTAAAATAATTGCCTTCGAAGAATTTTAGAGACAAGTCCACTTCACTTGAAGCAGTGTTTTGTCTTTTAAGCTCAAAAAACTAAACTGTTGTTGATGAACGGTGCTGTTTTTCAGATGTCTATGGACAAAAGTTCTTTCACTGAATGAGCAAACAGCCTTAGGGAGGTTAGGCGGTCTGTTCCAGATCACTAGCTGGTTAGTGATGGCATTGAGACCAGGCTATAAGCTAAGGTGCAATGGAAAGAGGTTGTTTATCACTTTTTAAAAAGCCGGGTGTTGCTTCATGGTGTTGTGATGGGATAATTCATCAGTATTCAAGCGTTTGTTCACTCTGGTTATGCACACAGTACAGTAAACACTGGGGATCTAGGCTATATAACATCGAAAAATAGTTTTGTTCTGAAAAGGATCCTGAGTGGAGGTATTTAAGAAAGAAATGTGATGAACTGGCTGGGAGGATGGGGACAGCATTGACAGATGATCCCCACGGAGCATGGACAGGAAAAAGGATGCGGGAACAGGTGGAGAACCGGCCTTGGGCTTTGGAGCCGTGGAGGCCATTACTCCAGTAAGCCTGATATGAAACTGCACATATCTGAAAAATAAAAAAATACTATGATATTTTGGTAACATTCCTTTGTAATGCTTTAATTTTGCTTTTGGATTCAATGTATTACTTTATATAAAGTAATACAAGCACGTAATTTGGTTTTAATAGCTTCAGTTTTATTAGGAACAGAATATAAAGATGCAATCCAGGGCTGGCAACGTGCAGGAAGCATAATTGGACAGCGCAGGGTGATTAGGCGGTTGTATCAGATGGCTCTTCTGTTTAGGTCATCAGCTGCCTGCATTATGAAATTCTCTGGAATTGTGCAGCCTTTTGAACACATTCAGCTCCAATTATCTGACAGGTGTTCTCATTCAGAGTTTTGGACTTCATGGCTTCCAACTCTGTAGTTGATTTAAGTTATTTCCTTTTTCTTACCCTGGCAGATTAGGGCAAGAAAGAAAATGGAAAGAGCAGTCTCCTGCCTCTACTCAATCCTGGGCAGCAGAGGGCATGCTTGCTTTGTGTCCTCAGTCAGGACTGTAGCCTAGCCTGGCCTGATCCCTGCATTGCTGCTCTAGTGCATTTGGTCACTGCAATCTTGTGGCATCCTCAAGTTGTCTGATTGCAGTGACCAGCCAGGGTTAGGGTTCAACCAAGACATACGCAAGGCACGTTCTTTAGGATAGAATATGACTTGGTCTTTAATTAGATGATACAATTTTAAAAAAATTATTTGGTGATTGGAGCTATTTCACTAACATGTAACTGGACTGCTACAGATGAGTGAACCCTTAGATTTTATAGTGTGACAGCAGGGGAGTTGTTTTTAGGATTTTTGGTGCATCACTTGTGAACATGCCTCTGTGTGAGTGTGTGTGTGTGATCAAGAGATTAAGCATTCCTTTTATTCACTCTCCCCTTCCTTTCTGTGCTCTTCTTTCTTCCCCATACATTCTACAACTCGTTGTTTTTGAACTTCAAAAAAATCAAAGGTAATTTTCCCCCTTGAGAGTGGAGATATTTTCAACACCACTGTAGTGCCTAGAGGTTACGTTCATTATTGTAAAAGGAGGTGAGGTAGCGTCTTAGCTGAAGTTTCCTTCTGAACCTGGGCAGGTATAATTAGCTTGTGGTGTTTTGTTTGGCTTGCAACCCTGAGTGATATCCCTCTTTGCTGTGTAGTGATGCTTCTGTCCTGGGTGACACCTCAAGGTGTCATTCATCATCTCAAAATGGCATCTTTGATTGCCCATTTGATGATCAGTTTCCAAAACATGTTCTTTCACTTCCTCCAAAAATCGTTTTGTGGCTATTGCACTACAGAACAAACCTTTATCGTTGTATTAAAAAGACCTGGCACTGAGTTCCTTTGACTTCAGGATGGGATAGAAAAGTGCCCAACAATGTCACTTATCTGAAAACTAAATAAATTGACTGAACGAAAGAGCACACCTCTGAAGTCCTCTTCTATCTATGGTGACAGACGTATTTTGATGAGTTTAAATTTCTTTCATTTTCCAGAGTATAATTAAAATGAGCAACAATTACAAAAGCATCTTTCCTTGCCCAAATTGGAAGAACTTCAAAATTCGTTAAAAAAAAAAAAAAAAGTAAAGATCCCTAAATAAAACAGTACAAAAAGCATACGGGAGGAACAGACACTCAGTTTGCAGACACTGTCCAGCTTCCAAATAGTTCTTTGCTGCGACACATTTAGTAGGTGTATCAAAAAATAACCATGAACAATAAAATCCATGTATTCGGATACTGTCTAGAAAAGACTGCTTTGTAGTCTTCAAAACACCGAAGGAAGAGTCCGTAAAAGGCACCGGCGACTGCAAACGGAGCACGATGTTCTGTCTTGAAAGCTCGTATTTTCTAATTGTCGGGCTCTAGCCCTCTTAAGCAGGAACTTCTCCTCCTTCTTTCGGTAGCATTACTGCAGCAGTGAGTAATAAACTAGAAGGGAACGAGAGCCATTCTTCATTTTGCTGACTTTAGTCAGCACTCAGTAAATATTTATTTAGCGTGTATTGTAAGTCAGGCACGCTGCTCCAAGCTGGAGGTGCTGACTTGTATAATAGGTGGTCCTGCCCTTCTAGACCTCACAGTGTAGCAGGAGAGGCCCATGTGTAAATAACCAACCCCAGCACATTCTTCAATGGTTATGTACAGGCCGTCCTGGAGGCACGTGGGAAGAATGTGTTGGACCGGGAGGGGAAAAATACATTAAAGCTTGGCTGGCCTGTGAGGCATTATCTATAAATCAAATTAATGGCCATCTAACCAAGGTCATTATGGGCCAGGAAGTGTGCCAAGTACAAAGGATGTAGAGGGGAGCTCCGCATACCCCCTACACCAGAGCCTACTATTTTGTAGTAGGTGGGCGTGTGTACAGTTGGGTAGGAGATCCCGTGTGTGCAGCTGGGAGTGGTTGTTGTAGAAGGTGAAGAGAAAGGCAAGCAAGAATGAGAGAGACAGGGCTGCAAAGACCACGCCCAGGAGGAACCTGGGGTCCAAATCAGTCTAGGAAAATAGTAGGACAATAGTGGGTGGTTGGAAAGTTGGTGTCAAGGCGTTGAACCAGATCCGTGAACATTTGGAGCATCATAAGCCGTGGGGTTTGGAGTCTTAGCATTTGGGCAAAAAGCAGAAGCAGGAAGAGTGCCTTCAATGTTGCACCCTTCTTCCCTGAAGCATGTCACAAACCTGCATTCCAGGGGTACCCTCCTTACACCTGCAGGAGAAAAGCATCCTTTTCTTTGAAGATGGGAGGATGCTAGGAAGAATCCGGGCAAAAGGCCTCCTTAAGTTCCCCTTAGTTCATCATCAGTGCACCTCACCCACTCTGTGCAGGCACCATATGACTGACTGCCCAGTCTTCGTCACCCCTGAATGGAAAAGTACTTGCTTCCCTGTGTCTTTGGGTCTTTATTTCCAAAGTTCCAACATCATGTAAATTTTACATTATGCAAATTTGCATGCTTTTTCTCTTGCTGTTTGGTCTTTTCTGATAGGGTGCTCAACCATGAACCTAGCTATAATCATGAAGAGGAATGCTTCTTTCCCTTACTCTAGAATAAGTTTCTTAGAAGGAATTCTGATGGTGGTGTGAATGAGAAAGGCTCCCTTAGGCTTGTGTATTTCAATGCTAGGTCCCTAGCTGCTGGAACTGTGTTGGGGAGATTAGGAGGTGTGACCTTCTTGGAAGATTAGAAGGTGTGTCACTGGAAGTAGGTTTTGAGATTTCAAAATCAACCAGGCCAGGCCCAGTCTTGCCCTCTGTGCTGCCAACTTGTGGATAAGATTTAAGAGCTGGGCGATGGTGGCGCACGCCTTTAATCCCATCACTCGGGAGGCAGAGGCAGGC
>NC_022013.1:85339544-85348800 GCF_000317375.1 Microtus ochrogaster
AAAAAAAAAAAAAAAAGATTTAAGGTCTCAGCTCTTGTTCCAGTGCCATGCCTGCTTGTCTGCTGCCATGCTCCCTGCTATGATCATCATGGACTGACTCTCCAAAACTGTAAGAAAAGCCCTACTTAAATGCTCTCTTTTGTAAGTTGCCTTGGCCATGGTGTCTTTTTCAAAATAACTAATGTTGAAAATGGCACTAAAAGGCAGCAGGCTTCAGACTGATGGAGATCTGGGTATGATAGTTATAACTTACTAGCTGCAAGAGAGTCTCAGCTATAGTGGCAAAAATGTATGCATTTCTACTCTTCCACAAAAGAAGCCTGAAAGAAGCATTGTAGGACTGTTTGGGTCTTTTAAGGTTCCTTAGAATGCAGCTAGGGATTATGCTGGTTTAATAAAGTGATGGCTGTAGGTTCTCCTCCAAGATCTTTGATGTACTGGCTCGGTGACCCTCCCAGCAGGTCCTAAGTTATTCCAGGGTCTGAAGAGGCACTATCTGAAAGACGTGGGGGGTGGGGAGAGAAACGGACGCTAAGCAGTATTCCTTGTCAAGGCATCCCCTTTATTGAAGCAAGTTTTACGTCTTATATACTCCTCAGTGAGGAGCTCGGGCAGGGGGGAACTGAGGAAGGGGGAAAGGGGGGAAGGAAAGGAGGGGCTTGGTAGCTAGGCAGCAGTGGGACAGTTGCAAGGTCAGTGGCTAGAGCACCTGCTGTTAGTGATAAGCAGCAAACAAAAAAGACTCTCTGAGGTGCAGTCTGGAGCTTGAGTCTCCAAGGTCAGTATACAATGTCTCAGTTAACTCTAAGTTTTCTGTCTCAAGATTTCCACCTCAAGGCCCTGTGAGACGTGAGAAAGGAGAAGCCTGAAGCTGCTGACAGCTCTGGATAGTAGGCTAGGTTTCTGGGACCAGGCATGATTTCCCTCTTGTTGGTCTTAAGTCCCATCAGAGATGTGTTTACTGCCAGGGTATGCATGCCATTCCTTCACCCTTGGGGTTATTGTGCCATGGAATTTGTGGTAGTTCAGAGAATGGAAGAAATAGACTTTCCCAGGGAAGAGCACACCAGTTCGTTACCCAGTACCAAATGGTCAGCCCTGAACACATACAATTAACATTATGCAGATTGAGAAGGTTGTACTTAGATATTCATAAATATATGTATGGACACACATACATACACACACGTATGCACACACATTAACAACAATTAATGTAATAGAGGCCATGAATTTGAAAAAGAGCAAGAAGGGGTAATGGAGGGTTTGGAAGAGGGAAATGATATAATTTTTATAATCTATTAAGTAAAAATGTCCTCAGAGAGCTGGATATAGTGGGCATGCCTGTGACCTTAGCCCTCCAGAGGCTGAGGGGGGAAGATATTGACCTGGAGGTTAGCTTGGGGCTACCAGGGGGTGTGGCACAGCTCCAGTAGAGCCCTTGCCACACCTGCAAGTCCTTGAGTTTGCTTTCGAGCATTGCTGGTACTAGGAGTGGGGCCAGGGATGCGAGTGGTGGGTGGTGTTGGCAGGTTCTCGGAGACCCCCAGGTGACCATCTTTGCTGGACTTGAGCATTTTGTCCCTGAGGTCCTGCATGGGTCCCGGGGTTCCATGGAGCAGTAGCCATTATTATCTTTTGTGATGGAAACCAGAAGGGGTAAAGAGCCACAGAGGGTGCTTACCTTGTGTTTTAAGGTAAGTTCCCCCAAAGCTTCAGGAACCATTTATTTCTATTTAACAAATACGCAAATTTCAAGACATTAAGGTGAAAGACGAAGGGGGAATTTAGAAGAGTGGCCGGCATTCTGTATCGCTGGGAGCGTCATCAAATGTGAGTTTATAAAGTGTGTCTGGCTGGAGGCCGGGGTATGACATAGGCAGAAACAGAAGGCAGGGGTCCTTTGTTTCGCTGGTTTCTTTTATTCGTGCTGGGTGTGGACCTCGCACTTCACACGTGCTAGGCAAGCTCTTCTGAGTTACCCTGGAAGTTTTTCTTTTTACTGTTTCTCGTCACTGCCACTCCTGTGGGGGCTTAGTGATGGCTGGAGGGCAGCTCGCTTCGGTCACTGTGGAGCAGGCGCGTAACCCCACACACCTGTACATCCTGAGTTTCACCCCTAGCTCTCCCTTCCATCTGGAAGATGACTGGCAAGGGTACGGTTGTTGGTGTTCGTCTTTTGGGAACTGGTACTGTCTGTACTACGTGCAATGGCAGTGAGACAGATGCACCAGCAATACTGCTATCACAATGACTAGCTCATAGCTTCTTAGAGGAGAGAGGCCCTATCAGAGAAGATACACATTATTTCACAGCGGGCAGGAGCAATGCCATGCCATTCTTTCCAGGGGGGATATGAAGACTTGTTTTTATAAAATATTCATGTTCTTAGTGGGAAAAAGCCAGGAAGTTGCTGCCTGCAAAAGGGCCCTTCCCTCCTGCCATCAATCTTCTTCCCTCCATCCTAGCCTCCTGGGATGGAACCCAGGGTCTCACACATGCCTGACAAGCGCTGTGCCAGGGAGCCATATCCCAGCAGTTTGTCTTTACAGTGTTTCTCATTACTGCCACTCCCGAGTGGACTTGGTGATGGCTGCAGCCACTCCCCTTTCTCTCTAGTGTCAGGGCAGGGACCAGAGTGGAGCGTGGCCTTGTGCAGCCGGACACAGGAATCAGATGTCAGAACACACACAAACTCATTTCAGCTACAAAATGAACAGCTCCTTTAGAAGAATGAGATTGTGAAGCCAAGATGCCAGCCTGGGTTGGACCTTCTTTCTACTCTGCATGGCTTGGAGGTTTCTTTTGCCTCTTATGCCCTCGTTGGACAGAAGAGGGCGGCAGAGAAACCAATTAGAAAACCCACGTCCCAGTTTGCTTCCTTCCCATGCAAGCCTGAATTGAAATTAGTAGCCTTTGTATTTCCAACCTGAAGTGATTAGAGGAGAGCTTAACACGGTCCAGATTTCGTCCTGTCAAGTTTTTTTCCTGGTCACGCAGATGTTGCCATGTGGATTATGCTTGGGGATTTTGATGTCCATAGATCTGACAGTCAAAAGCAATGGATTATTTACTGCAGGTGAACAACCCTGGTGGGGCTTGGCTTTTGCCAGACATTCTGTGTGTTTGTAGAAAAACATGTGCGCCCGTGTGTTCGCATGGTTTTTGCAACATATTTGTCCGCTGGAGTTAAAGGGTCTCTAAGGAAGGCCATTTCATTTTGCTCTGAGACAAAGGGACCCTAATGCCTTTTGCCTTAATTTTGATTTGGCATCGGCTGTATTTTTAAACTGTTTCTTGTGCAACTCCACTTCCCTTTTGATGGTGGAAACTGTCTACACTGCCCAATTGGGTGGTTTCATGCCCTTGACCTCTAAAACGTGACGTAATTGAAGTGATGTTATTTTTTTGTGGAGGATGGTTTATGTCTTTTCACACTCAGAGATGGTTGTCGTTGCTGTGTATGAACTCTGGCTTCTTATTAATATTCTATCTCTCTTTATCTATGATCCGGGACAGTTGCATACTCTAGGGCTTTCCCTTTGATATTTTAAGATCTTCTGTGTTTAAGGCAAAGAGTAATGTGTAAGACTTGCAGGTAACACTGCTCCACTGTGACTCAAGGGATCACGGTACAGGTGCACCTCTGTAAGGGAAGCGAGGGACCCCTCCGTTGTTTTCGATTGTGATAAATTTAATTTGTTGGTGTTTTTTCTTATAGCCCCATTTTATAGATAAGGTACAAAATAAATGATCTCAATGCTACTTTCGGAGTGGTGTCATTGTCCAAGGCAGAAGACGCATAGCATGGCCTGGTGACCTAGCAAAAAATGAACATGCATGCTTGAGTGAGACAGTCATGTCATGCTCAAGATATGGGACTCTAGCTTGTTCTTAGTGACATCGTTTAGCGTCCCCTCGCCTGTCACCTCCTGACTGAATCTCTCCTCAGCCCCTCCCTGTTTTGGTCAGTGTTATTTCTAAAGTGCTACATGTGTAGAAACATGTATTTCCAAACAGGAAACTCGTCACCTTTACTTTCTATCTGTGGTCACAGATCTCATCTCTCTCCATGTTTTGGGACAACTTTCCTATGAAATACGCTACTTATTTTTTTTAAAGAAAACTATTTAATTACTTTATCTGCATGGGTGTTTTGCCCACATGCATTCTGTGCACCACATGTGTGCCGTGTGCCTGCAGAGGCCAGAAGAGGGGAAAGTGAGCTGAGTAACGGCATCCATCTTCACTGTGTTTCCTGGCTGTGGACAGTGTGACCAACCAGGTGCCACTGGTGACTTCCCCACCATGATGACCTGCCCCCTCCCCTGGAACTGTGAGCCAGACTATATTCCATTTTCTCTCTTTGCTAGCTTTTGTCGAGATATTTTGTCACAGCGGCGTGACACCTGTTATATAAAGCAACCAATACATCTGCTTCTAAGCGCAGTATAGCTTTCTCCTTAACTATGTAGCTGCTGCCTTTCTGTTTTACCTGTTCAGAATCTAGAATGCAGATAAGGTTGTGTTTGCCTTTGATCCCAGCACTCAGGCTGGGCAAGCACTCTAAATTACTGAGTTGCATCCCCAGCCTAGGGTGGTTATCTCTGAGCAAATATGTTTATTGTTCTTCACAACCTCTGCCTTCAAAAGTCAAGTATACCTGACACTCTTAAGTTGATATGTTTTTGAATTCTCATATTTCCAGGCACCACTAGATGTTAAAACTACCTGGGTGGACAGTAGATGTTCCTGGCCCTATGAAATGCACCATCCACAGAACCAAAATTGCAAGAAGTTTAGCAAGTAGTGTACTGAAGCACGGGTTGCGTGGACTGGGGATGTAGCTCACAGTCACCGAGGGCTTGCCCCAGATGAGGGAGACTCTGGGCTTCATTCTGAGGTCTGCCCTCCCTGTAGGAAACAAAAGGTCCTAAACCGTTCCTAAACCGTACCGAGCCAAAAGTGTGGATTTCCTGTTCAAAGCAGTCAAAGATGTTCGCTCTATTCTTTGTGTCCTTTCAACCAGAGTAGAGGGACAGGTACCACAACCCTGCCCTGCCTTTCCCCCGTGCCTCTGGCTTCTCCTTGAGCCCAGGCTCGCTCTCTATGTAATAGCAAACCGCGAGCATCACAGTGCCTCTTAGAGACTGACTTTGTCTCCACACCGCAAGCATCACAGTGCCTCCTAGAGACTGACTTTGCCTCCATGTAACTATTTAATAACATGCTAGCCATTGGCATGTTTTCAGGGCTTCATTTTGTTTGGCAAGAAGAAAAGAATTGTGATTCTAGATCCATAAATTATGTATCCTCTTGGCAACAATTCTAGGAACCATGAGAGTCTTTCTATTATATTAATTGTATGTTGTTGTTTTAAGAAAACATCTCAACAAAGTTTGGTTTTCAATTGTTTTTCTACATATGTTTCAAAAATTGGTCCCCCCCCTCATAAAAATGAACCACCGAAGCGGTGTTCTTTCTAAGTTCACGTTCGCTGGAAGTTTCTTTCTCAAGTAGATTTTAGAAGTATATTAGTACTCACTTATCTATAGCTTGTTCAGTATTGTTCAACCAAAACCAAGTAAAATATTTTCTAAGGTTGGGATTTCAAAACACACATAATTTATCATGTAAACATCCCCATAGTGTCATAGAGCGCATAAAGGAAGAAAATAAAATGGACCTGTGTAGCTCTGTCTCCTGTCCTGGTCACAGTTCTGTGTGTCCACCTCTGCATGCTGGGAGGCCTTTCTACGGCCCTCCTTATCAACACAATGCAGGAGAAAATCACGAAGGATCGACTTGGACGAAAGCAAATAAAATGGAAGCAGGTCATTTTAATTAAATAAAATGAGAATATAGCACTTTAATGAAATAAAATGAAAATTTAGTATTTCAATGTTAGCTTACCAGAATAACTAGCTGTTTTAAAGTTCCTACTGCAGTTGACAAATCTTGTGTTTTGGGTTTGTCTTTTCACCTTGGCCAGGGGAACTCCTCATCTGGAAGAAAGTTGTCTTCAGAGACTCCAGGAGAGCAGGGTTCCCTCTTTTCTGTCTGTCATGTTCTCTTTCCTTTGGAAGAATTCTTTCATAAGTATTGATTTCAGAATACTCAGAGTACACAATACTGTTTTAACTGATGAAAATTAAATTGATCATTTTGTGAGTTAACATAATACTGCTTTAACTGATGAAAATCAAGTTGATCATTCTGTGAGTTAGACATCCCAACAGTGAGAGGATTCTGAGGCTCAGAGCAAATCACGTGTGTTCTTATTACTGTTTTAGCCAAACAGCACTTGACAAACCTTTACAGTGAACTGAGCAATTTTGTGTGTGCGAGGTGTATGCAACGTAGCCTCTCCAAGGTAAATATGACTCATGGGAATAAGCCAAGTCCTGCCCAAGGTTAAGAGCGATGGAAAGCAATTATTATGCCTCCCACAGTGATTCCTGTGCAGCTGCAAATTTACACTAATCAACAGCTCTTGAGGGTCAGTCATAGACAAACTTGATTAGTGTAGACAGATGTTTTGCCATGCCTGTTGACCATGCCACATGAGACTGTAGTTTAGGAAACGAGTCCCCTGCCCCCAGTCCCCATCCCTTGCTTGGTCCACGCAGTTGCCTGTGACTGTGGGATTGCAGAAATGACAAAATGCCTCGGGATGCAACCTTGGGGTGCAAGAGGTTGTCCGTCATTGTGGAGAGCAGTAGGTACATGCCCAGAAGGGCCCAGGAGGATGGTTCATGCAACTCAAGTCATAGCCACGTGGAGATGCTGCTACTCTGGTGTACAGTCCTTGCAGTGTGGAAGAGCGGGCTCAGAGGAGCCACAGTTCGTGGGCCTGGAAGAAACTTGCTGAACAAGGTTACTTGAGAAAGGAATTATGCATTCACACCCGTCACGAGAGACAGTTCTTGCTTGTATAGTGTGGAAGCCCCACTACCTGCTTGGTGTGACCAGAGAGACATTGGTTTCTGGGTCAATGTAAAAGGACATTAGATTTCTGCAACCTTAGGTTGGGTCAGCATGGTCAGGCTGGTTACTGTGGCTGGGATCTCTTGGAAATCATCTGTGGTGAGTGAGCTCTTTCTCCTTAGCTAAGAAACACATGAGCCAGTGAGTTTCCTTCTTTTGCTGTGAATCCATTTACTGAACTTCTAAGAATGCTCAAAAACCCAGGCCTGCTTCTGCCATAGAGACACCACACTGTACTCAGACATTGCACTTAGACCGGGTTCTTTGATGAATCTCGGTTGCCATTTCTTATTTGTTCTACATTTGTTTCTTTTCATCACTCACCTCATGGACAGTGAAGTAGAAAGGCCATAGTGGAGGACAAGCACTCCGTAGGTTGTTTGCAAGAAATACCTACTTTTCATAACTGGGTGCTGCTCCATGGAATTATACTTTAGAATTAGGAGGCACTTGGGAGATTGTATGGGTCATCAAAAGTTTGAGCCCCTAAAGGCTAACTGACTCAGCCTGGACAACACGTCTCCATTGTCTAAATGGGCAAAGACATAGCCTGATTTTGTTCCAGACCTGTGACCCTTGCTCAGGGAGTGGTCTGTGATTCAAAGTCTTTGTTCACTTGTCCCCAGGGTCTGGGGCATATGAGGGTGTTGGAGTAGGTGCATGTTGCTGAGTGAGGAGGCCTGAGCTATTGTGACGGATGTGTAGTGGCAGCTTTTGAATCAGCATCTCTCCTAATCACTTCGATTCCTACAATACCTCACTGTGGTTTGTGAGGGCTGGGCTGAGGGCTGCAGCAGGAAGGGGGGGGGGCACTCACTCTTGAGCCCTTGCCAGGCCCTGCTTCCTTCTCTGCTTTCCTGCAGAGGAGCAAAGAAGGTTCTTCTCCACAAAAAGAATTGCCTGGTCTGCTCATGCAGCCCTGGGAAGAGTTAATTTTAGTGATACCAACTTGGAGGCCAGGCGGTCAGTAATCACTGGGCTGGTGGGAAGGGAGAGCCGGGTCTTTAGATGAGCACCATTGTGTGACGTTAATGGAACCCCGTGTCTAAATGCAACCTCATGACTTTTCTAGAAGCAGCAGGCAGTTAGACCTTCTTGTTCATGGAAAAATTTCAGTGGCAGCGGGGAATTCTTTTCTAAAGCTTTCAGATTCTTATAACATATCGTGTTATTTTTTCTTCTAATAAAATCTGACCTTAAGCTTAAGAATAAGTTTGTCAGATATCAATCTTGTTTTCCCTTGAACTCACTGCATGCCTCAGATGGATTGCAGAGCACCAGGTGGTTGCTCGAGTGCCACGCTTTAGTGGCTGGTCTAATTCAATGAGAAGGGATCTATTTATTGTAAAAAATGCGTGTGAGCTATACCCAGATCATAACACTATTTCTGTATCATACCTAGCACAAGTTTATCTTTATAATGTAGTATACTGCCAGCCTAATAGGCAATAATTTCTTTTATTAGACTTCCAGCTAGAATGGATTTAGTAATCTTCCTAGTTCATTCATCAGCAATATTCCTTGCAACATTCCGGGAGATAATTAGGAAGCAATCCTTGTTCAAGGAGCCTGTGGTCTATGGAGAAACAAAAGTGAAATTATACCAGGACACCAAGACAATTTTATGGCATGGAGAGCTAGACAGAGGCAGTTAGACACAGCGCAGAGATGCCTGGCTCGGTGACAGGACACTCAGAGAAGACAGCACAGCAGAAAGACAGAATTGTCTGGGTAAAAGATAGGACCTCAGGAGAGGGAATAGCTCATTCTGGGCAGTGGAGCCAGAGGGAAGACCATGGTATGCTGACTTGAAGTCAGGGTCACTATCCTACCTTGTTTGGAATAAAGCTGGCATTTGCTTTGCTGCCTGGAATGGCTGTACTAGCTGTTGGATCTACATTCTGTTCTAGACTGAATACCCTGGAGACTTTACAGAAGGGGACCAAATCTGTTGCGGTCTAATGCAGATGTTTTACTAATTATATAGTAACTGGAATAGAGGTGTGTGAACACTGGAATAGAGGTCAGGAACACTGGAATAGAGGTGTGTGAACACTGGAATAGAGGGCAGGAACACTGGAATAGAGGTGTGTGAACACTGGAATAGAGGGTGTGAACACTGGAATAGAGGGTGTGAACACTGGAATAGAGGGTGTGAACACTAGAATAAAGGTGTGTGAAGACTGGACTAGAGAGTGTGAACATTGGAATAGAGGTGTGTGAACATTGGAATAGAAGGTGGGAACACTGGACTAGGGAGTGTGAGCAC
>NC_022013.1:85349244-85362492 GCF_000317375.1 Microtus ochrogaster
TGACCACTGGAATAGATGGAGGGAACACTGGAATAGAGGGTATAAGCACTGGAATAGAGAGTGTGAACACTGGACAAGAGAGTGTGAGCACTGGAATAGAGTGTGAACACTGGACTAGAGAGTGTGAACAGTGGAATAGATGGCAGGAACACTGGAATAGAGGGTATAAGCACTGGGATAGAGAGTGTGAACACTGGACAAGAGAGTGTGAGCACTGGAATAGAGGGTGTGAACACTGGGATAGAGAGTGTGAACACTAGACTAGAGTTGTGTAAACAACTGGACAAGAGAGTGTGAGTACTGGATTAGCGAGTCAAGTATTCGGCAACAGGAGTGATCATGATGTAGTTAATTTATATCTATTTTTTTTCTTTAAATTGTGTGTGAGCAGAGTGTGGGGGTGGTGTGTGTGTATGTTAGTGTGTCAGATCTCCCTGGAGCTGGAGGTATAAGCAGTTGTGATCCATGCACGTGCTCAGAGTTGGTCAGCTCCTCTGCCACAGACATTGCTCACTCGTAACTGCTGAGCCATCTGTCCAGCCATATTACAAAGGTAGATCTGCATTCAGCACCGCAAGGGTTTTCAGGGTAGGAGAGGCCGAGAGACTGGGCACACGCTGATGTTGTAACTGTGAGGAGGCAAGATCTCTGGATAATTTTCTGTGATACTTGAACTCATAGCGTGTCCCATACCCTTTTGTCATCACACGTAGGTCTTTTTATTGTAATCGTCAGTTTCTTACATGGAGCCTCAGCCCCTCGAGGTCACGGGTGGCATCGGCACACACTGAATGTGTAGCAGATGCTCAGCAAACGTTTGAATGTTCGCAGCCACGCTTCAGCCACTGCAGTAAGGGATTGACTGATGGGTTTTTCTTTTTAATCAAAAAGAATTTTATGTCTTGTCAGAAACAAGTCTTCCTGTGAAGTCAGTTATAATGTCATCAAATGATGAAATTTCTTTGGACTTCATTTTCTAGAAACCACCCAGATCTAGATTTGACTGTTCCCTTGGAGACTGCTCACTATAGTTCTTGTTTAGAGATCACATGATTACGATGATGGTGTGTGTGTTTGTATACACATGCATTTGTTTCTTCATCTTGACTATTTGGACCCACACCTCTGTGATCTAAATAGTAATTCCTTTGTAGATGGATTTATTTGGAAGATTTAGAAAAGCCCTCCGGTCTTGGATGGCACTTAGACTGCCTTGGGGTTCCCATGGCATCAACACAGCGGGAGGTCTGGTGAGCTTTTGCGAATGGTATTTGGAGGAATGGTCTGTTTGCCTTAACAATCTTTTATATTGTTTTCATCTGCTTTCTGTCTACAGAGGCAAATGTTGAGATGTTATTCATTTAATGGGCATTTTTTGGAGTTAGTTAATTCAGCTAAGTTCACAATTACTCAGGGAAGGCAGGGTTCACTCTCTGAGTTTCTTACTGAGGGGCCAAAGGATGGGGCGATCAATCTTGGAGCCACCAACCCAGATATTATCAGCTGTTCTGTTACAAAAGGATCCATCTTTATGAACTTGCCCAGTATTGACACATGGGCTCCTCTTTAAAGAGCAAACTGAGGGGCCGGGTGGTGGTGGCTCACGCCTTTAATCCCAGCACTTGGGAGGCAGAGGCAGGCGGATCTCTGTGAGTTCGAGACCAGCCTGGTCTACAAGAGCTAGTTCCAGGACAGGCTCCAAAGCCACAGAGAAACCCTGTCTTGAAAAACCAAAAAAAAAAAAAAGGAGCAAACTGAGGAAAAGCATTTTGCATTTGACTTTGGAGGGTTGTTTTCTAAAAAAGGCCTCTCCCAATAGTTGGACACTAAGCAAACAATTGGAAAAAATATATATATATTTCTCATTCATTCCAGCTTGCTTGATAGCTATACCTGTATCTTCCTTGTACTGTTAGCAATAGTGTTTTTAGGGCTGGAGGGCTTGCCTGCCAAATCTAAGTTCCTGGATTTGATCCCCATTGAAACAAACCCAGCGTCCCAATTGTTATCTATAAAGTCCCCTTAGCAGCTAATATCCAGAGCTGTTGCAAACCCATAAGGCAGAAACTTCCCAGCCGTCTCCATTGCCTACAACCCCTTATCGACCTTTCAGATGCTGAGAGAACTTAGGAAAGATAGGCTGGTAACATGGCTCAGTGGGTAAGGAACCTCTGGCACAAGCATGAAGAAGACCAGATTCCTGGCATCCTCCTAAAAGCTAGGCATCCGTAACCTCAGCACTGGAGAGAGCGAAGGAGAGGAAAACAGGGATCCCTGGAGGTCATTGGCTGGCTAGCCTAGTCGAATCATCAAGAGCAGGGAAGACACCCACTGTAACCTCTGGCCTCTATACATAACGGCAGGCACACACAAATTCAATTTAGACAAAATGAAATCGAGAAAAGCAAAGAGACTTGATGTCAGTTGGAAGGGTGACCGTCAACTGTGCTGTGAGAGCCAGTGGTGAGAGGCTAATGCATCTTAATTCTTCCCTGGTGAGAATGGCAAATCAGGCCTCTGGTTAGACTACATTTGACTCCAGAAAGCTCATGGGGTGTGCTCGTCTCTCCATCGGCTCGGCATGTGTAAGTGTGGCTTAGCGGATTCGCTTGGTGAAGTTGGAATATGGAGAAGTGTCACTTCTCCTTGCCTTGCTGTTTAAAAATCATAGGATTTTTTCCCTTTTGGTAAAAAAAAAAAAAAAAAAAGAATGAGTTTCAAATTTTGTTTGGGCAATGTCTGTATTAAACCCATGCATACGGAGTTTCACCTTCACTATGTTTAATTCCTGGCTTCAGCTTGAGACCACATTAATCTTATATAAGATATTCCGTTGCATTGCTAATAGCCGCGGGCTTTTATCTATGGCTGGTATGAGCTTTTGAGCAGGGTTCTCTCACTGCAAAGGACAGCTACAATACAGTGAGTGGCAAAACGTGCCAGAAGTATTTCTTAGTGTTTAAACCCATCTGGGGTTTATTAATTTTCCAGATATGGGTTACCATGGTTCTGTGAATAGGCACAAGGCCCAGAGAGCAGGATTAGGTAGGTTTCCAGAGGCTCTGAACTCATGTCAAGCAAAACTGCCATGCTAGGTGGCTAAGTCCACTGAATGGGGAAAAGTCTACAATTGCTTTATCTCTTCGCATATGTTTGCAAATTTTATTCAATTAATTTACAGCTTTAGGGCTCACGAGGTTGAAATTAAATTTTTGTGAAGTTTTGATAAGGAGAGAGCCAAACATGGCTGATCAGCGGTGGCTGCTTTGGAAATGTGTTGGCAGAAGTGGGGAAACGAAGGGTTTGGATTTCAGGAGCCCTTGTCTATGCAAACCCCATTTGCTCAGGGGTGGGAGGGGTGCACCTGCTGCCTGCTGTCCTAGGCTTCTCTCTGTCCTGTCTTCTCAGGTCTAACCTCCAACTGTGGATGGAGTAAGCATCATTTGTAATGCTCACGGATACAGTGGTGCAGGCTGCCTGTTCTCCTTGTGCCTACCAGCAATGTATGCTGTCATTCCTTTTTCCTCCTTTATTGCATGTTTAAGTTATGTGTGTTTAAGTTAATGTCCGCTTCAGTAAGTTGCTTCTCCCCTGAGTAGCAGACACCTCTTTTCCTTCGATCAGTTCTGCCAGGCTGAAGGGTGACGGGGGGGGGGGGGGGGCTTACTGAGATACAGTGGTTACATTCTCTTCTAGACCAAGCTTTGATCATGCTTTTGAAAATTTTCTTGAGCAGGGCCCATCTGTTCTCTTCCCTTTTGAACGCATGCTTTTTTTATTTTTGGTTCATTGTTTTGAATTTTAGTACATAGCCCAGGCTGGTCTCAAGTTCATGGTTCTCCTTTCTCAGCCATCTAGTGATATGATTATAGGTGCGTGTCCCCCATGCTTGTGTTTTTAAAATCCAATTTTTCTTAGAATAATTCGTCAGTCACTTTATCAAGAATCCCCTTGCCCATCCTCCATATCTAGTCACCCTGATGACTGACAGGTTCCTCATCTTTTGCTGTCCCCAGTTAGTGTCAAATTGCTCGGTCTGTCTCAAACTTGTTAGTTTGGCTTAGTCAGAATTCCTCTTACCTTTGATGTTTCCTCTTAATGTTTTCCATCCACTGACCCCACCCCACTCCCTGGCTACAAGGCTTCACCTTCCTGCCAAATTCATAGCTGGACCCAGTTGTCTCTATTGAGCCCTCTCCATCAGTGCAATACTCCTGAGTAAGTTATTATTATTGTTGTTGTTGTTTGTTGGGAAATATTATTTTAAGGTGTGCTTGTTTATGCTGCATTTGGTTAATTGTGAAGCTGGGGTTCATTGCCTTTCTAAAACACCAAAAGTTCCCAATAATGAGCTGAACGACTAACGACAAGGTAGGAGCAAGGATAAGCAGGGCTGGCAGGCAGAGGAGAACCAAGGGAGGAGGAACAGTAAGAGAACAAGGACAGGAGGTCATCAGGAACCAGTCACCCAGCTGCGGAGCAAGCCACGAAGACAGAAGTAAAGAAAGGTATACAGAAATAAAGAAAGATAAAACCCAGAGGCAAAAGGTAGTCGGGATAATTTAAGTTAAGAAAAGCTGGAAGAAACAAGCCAAGCAAAAGCTGGGCATTTGTAACTAAGAATAAACCTCCGTGTGTGATTATTTGAGAGGGGGACGGTAGGCCCCTCAAAAACCCAAAAGAGTAAACGTCACACAACAGTTATTGTTGTTATCCTCACCCTAACTATTGTCCTGCTTTGGTTTGTCTTGGACAGTGACAGACTTAGAGCATTTTTTTTTTTTAAATTAGGGAATCTAAAGCTGGGAAGGCACAAACACTGAGAAGGGACACAATGAAGAAATGGTTCGTGGGGCATGCGCCTGTCAACTTGTCGGTGCTGAACTGAGCTGTGTGTTGTGGGTGGATGTGTGGCCCTGGTGCACTATGGTTGTCCTAAATCTCCTGACCCACATGCCAGTTGCCACGTGTAGTTTATAAATGGAGATGGCTCGTTCATTTCCCTGCCACCCAGACCCAAATAATCACACAGAAACTATATTAATTATTACAACAGTTTGGCCAGTGGTTCAAGCATATTTCTAGTTAGCTCTTATGTCTTAAATTAACCCATTTCCATTAATCTGTGTCTATCCGTGAAGCTGTGGCTTATCAGTAAGGTTCCAGCGTCTTTCTCCTCCGGCAGCTACATGACATCTCCTTGACTCTGCCTACTCTCTCTATCTCTGTTCGTTTTTCCTGCCTGGCCTTACTCTGCTAAGGTATTGGCTGAAACAGCTTTCTTTATTAACCAATGGTAATCAAACATATTCACAGCTTAAACAGGGGAATCCCACGTCAGCAACTGGCAAGGTTCAAACCAGCCAAGACCTTCTGTCATAATGAACTCCTCTCCCATCACAAAGCAGTTTGAATTCTCAGCCGTGTTCAAGAGCTATCAAGATATTTAAGCATGTATTCTTAATTTTAGCTCTGATCTCACAGTGGACCTCTAAGTTTCTGGTTGGTAATCTACTCTATATAACCCTGAAGTAGTCTTTGTGTGCTGGAAATAGTTTTTAGTAAGTAATAGCAAGCTAAAATATACATTTGGACATATGTGTATTTTAAGAGTATATGCATGCATGTGTATGTGTTTTCATGTGAAGACTGAAAGTAGATACTGTGTACTTTCCTTGATTGTTCTCTTTCCTTATTGTTTTTTTTAGGCAGGGTCCCACTGATTCAGCCAGACTGGCTGATTAACCAGCTTTAGGTGTCCCCCTGTCTCAGCTACCCCTGCACCGGGATTATCGGAATGTTTCACCATGTGTGGCTTCTTTATGGGTGCTGGGCATCAAACTCTGTTCCTCATGCTGGTGTGATAGGTACTTAGTCAACCAGTCAGGTGCACCACACCTTTTCAAAGTTTGTTTTTAATCTACCTGTCATCTGTCTGTCTGTCTATCTTCTCTCTGTCTCTGTCTCTGTCTCTCTCTCTCTCTCTCTCTGTTTCTCTCTCTCTCTCTCTGTTTCTCTCTCTCTGTCTCTCTCTCACTAATTCACCTTGGTGTGGTTCTCCTGAATTTACTGATAAATTAAACATTATCATCTTTGGGGGTTTGTTATACAGAGAAGACAACTTAATTCAAAAAATGTTTTGAGTATTTATTTTTGCCTCAGGCTTTATCTAAGATAATAAATATTCAAGTATATGTAATTCATAAGCTTTCCTTTTAAAGAATTTCTGTTTGTAGTGGGGAGTCTGTATTTTATGTTCCAAGGAAATCAGCTACACCCACAAAAACACAGACAATAGATGATCTCACTTCAGCAAATCCCAAAGAAGGGAAAAACACACACAATAACATCACCATGACAAAAACTAAAATGACAGGAGCTAGCAATCACTGGTCATTAATATCTTTTGATATAGATGGACTCAACTCACCTATAAAAAGATGTAGGCTAACAGATTGGATACAAAAACAGAATCCATTTTTGTGTTGCATACAAGAAACTCACCTCAACCTCAAAGGCAGACATTGCCTCAGAGTAAAGGATTAGGAAAAAATTGTCCAATCAAATGGACCTAAAAAACAAGCTGGTGTAGCTATCCTAATATCTAACAAAATAGACTTCAAATTAAAAATCAATTAAAAGAGACAAAGAAGGACATTTCATATTTGTCACAGGAAAAATACATCAAGAGGAAATCTCAACACTGAACATCTATGCCCCAAATACAAGGGCACCCTCATATGTCAAAGAACCATTACTAAAACTTAAATCACACATTAAACCCCACACACTAATAGTGGGAGACTTCAACACCCCACTCTCACCACTGGACAGGTCTGCCAGATAGAAACCTAAACAGAGAAATAAGGGAACTAACAGATGTTATGACTCAAATGGACTTAACAGACATCTATAGAACCTTCTCAAAAATTGACCACATATTTGGTAACAAAGCAAACCTCAACAGATACAAAACAATTGGAATAACCCCGTGTATCTTATCAGATCACCATGGCTTAAAGTTATAATTCAGAAACAACACTAATTCCAGAAAGCCCACAAACACATGGAAATTGGAGAAAGCTCACCCGAATCACCGTTGGGCAAGGAAGAAATAAAAAAAAGAAATTAAAGACTTCCAAAAACTTAACGACAATTACTGCACAGCATACCCAAATTTATGGGACACATTGAAAGCAGTGTTAAGAGAAAAGTTCATAGTTCTGAATGCCTACATAAATAAGCTGGAAAAACATCCCATATTCCTGAGTTAACGGGACAGCTGAAAGCTCTAGAACAAAAAGAAACAAACTCACCCAGGAGGTCTAGACGACAGAAAATAATCAAATTGGGAGGTGAAATCAACAAAATAGAAACAAAGAAAACAATACAAAGAATCAATGAGACAAAGAGTTAGTTCTTTGAGAAAATCAACAAAACAGACAATCATTTATTCGAAAACAATACAAAGAATCAATGAGACAAAGAGTTAGTTCTTTGAGAAAATCAACAAAATAGACAACCTTTTATCCAAAGTAACCAAAAGGCAGAGAGAAACATCCAAATTAACAAAATCAGAAATGAAAACAGGGACATAACAACAGACTTCATTTTTAAGGGGAGAGACCAGAGGATGGAGACTAGTTTAAGTGATGTCAATATGAGCTATAGCATTGAGAACTTGGAGTAGGAATCCAATCTAAGGACCACCCCTTGCTCCGCTCCCTTCCTCTCCTCCACCTTTTCTCCTTCCCTCCCTCCCACCAAGTTTAGTTAGAGTTGCTACATTAGCGTGTATATGGGTTTGGTACTGGTGTGTGGGTAACTTACCAATGGCTAAAATGGTGAACTCTGCCGATTGTCCAAGCTTTGAGAATGGTCCTAACGGACAAGTCTCTGTCATCGAAGAGGCTAAAGGGGCTGCCTGAAATGTGTAAAAGATCACCAAGGGAGGGATTGCTGAGGCTAGATTCTAGAGTTCCAGGGCTGCATGTGAGAATCTGTGGCTGACTAAGGAACACAGAACCAAGTCCTGGGTTAAGTGCTGGATGTGCCATTCACCATCTGTGCAGTAGCCACGCGGAGGAGGATGGCTAGCACAGCAGCAGAGCCCTGGCTGGAGATGTTGGTGGGCAGTTCAAGTCATTGTGTACCCAGTCCTGTACAGGAGATAATGTCCGATGGCCTTTGGAAGCCGTTAGCGTGGAGAATGATGCTTAGGGTGGCCAAGCCATGGATTGGCACGGGCATCTGGAGTCCACTTCAGTCGTCGGTGAAAATTCAGTAACAACTGCAGATGCAGCAAGCAGGGCTGCTCTCTGGGCACTGAGTTAAAGGGGAGAGCAGTTTGTGTGCATCTGGCTGGTGTTTATCATCTTGCCAAGAGTGCAGAAATACTGGTGAAAGAAGCAGCCGGTCTTCCTTTGAACTGCTGACCGAAGAAATGCTTTCAAAAGCACATGGAACCCAATTTGAGAATAAGACCGAAGCAGAATATCAATTTAATATAATTAATATGCCTTTTAAGTGTACAAGCAAACATATGTATGTGTGTATGTGTACGTACGTACGTATGTACGTATGTATGTATAGACAGAGCCTGCCTCTGCTGCCAGGCTGTCCGGAAACTCCGGGGAGCAGTGGTCCCCATGGAGCAGCCTCCAGTGTAGCTGTGTCTACAGGCATAGGCCACCACACTCTTCTCCATTAATTTTTTGGGTTTTTTTAATGCTTTTTTCTTTTGCAAGCTATAAATAAGGCATTTTTTTTTTAAAGTAAGAAGAGTGTAGTTGTAAGCTCAGCCTCTATGTATCATGGTGACTGAGAACAGATGCCCTACCAGGTGGATGTCAGTGCTGGAGATTGGCAGGGACTTAAAGGGTACCCGCTTTATGCCCTGACCTTGTACTGGGAGTGGAGTGGCCGATCCTGGGCGCATTTTAAGGAGGGCTGGAAAGCAAAGGCCCCAGAAGCATGATGCTGGCGTATATGGATGTGTTTGCCAACTTTCGTCCTCAGCCAGGAGAACTGCACACGGCGGCTATTTTCGCAGCACAAATAGCCCATTTGCCTGTCTGTACATGAGCGAAAGTAGAGCGCGTCCTCCCAGATAGGGAAGTTGTGGACAGAACTTCATGTCCTCTGACATGTCATCTGAGTTTCTTCCTCCAGGAAAGCCATCCAGGTGCCAGCAATGGGATCCCCGAATGGTGTGCAGATCTCTCAGTTTAGGAAGAGGCTAAACCCAGGCGATTCCTTTCCTCGTCCACTGACCTAAATCATAGTTTTCACATCGTCTGTGCGTTATCTTGCTTTCTTTATTTTATTCATCTTTCTAGCTTTCACGCCATTGTAATGCTCATAGCGACGCCAGATTTCAAGTTGCTTAGAGAATATCCATAGGAGCCTTTGTCTAACCTTTCTGTGACAGAGACTTCAGGGGTGTTGTGACTTCAGGGGACTCACACTCACTTTCACAGAGGGACAGTGTCATTGACTATTCACAGATACAAGAAATGAAAGTCAAGGAAGTGGGCTCTGGCAGAAAGGAAATGTCTGCGGCTCAGCGGGAGCTGGGGTCCCTTTCAGGTAAAAGTCAACCTTGACCTTGCAGGAGACTCTTGGTCTCCATTATCAGGTCTGTCCTCTTCTGAGGAGCAACAAGCAGCCTGGACAGTGGAGAAGAAAGGCCGTGGGCAGTGCTGGTGTGGGGGTGAACAGGTGTGCTGTCTGAGAGGGCAGATGCCCAGCGGGGAAGCCCAGATCCCTGACTCCGGAGCAGAAGTCAATCCCATCACACTGGCAGGCTGTCAGCGCTGTCTTAGTCTTCAAAGGCTACCTTTCACATAAATTAACTCTCTTAATCAACTTTCCTGCCCTACCTGTTGAGGGACTATGAAAAGGTTAAGCTAATCTAAATATCAACCCCGGTAAAACAATTAGGCCAGGCCAGTGTGTTCAGTAAATGTAATCTTGCATATCCCAAAGATGAACAGAATTTATTATTACTTTTAATTAATTATTTTTAATTACATGCTACAGTTTTTCTTCTCTCTTGGCACGGGAAATTGAGAGGTGCTTAACTATCTCCTCTGGACTGTCCATAAATCCTTAGTAGGCATTGTGCCGTTAACGGATTTTTAATGATTTAATCAGAAAGGGCTGGCTGTGCTGAGGCGATGAGAACTGGCATTTAAGCAGTTAATTGGAATTGGAGAGTGCTATTAAAAGGCCATGTGAAGGTCTTTTATGAAACCCTTGAATTTGCTTCAGTCTGAAGATCTTATTAAATTATGCTAAGGGTGTGTTCTCCTTTCACTGGAAATGGCCCGCTAGGATCATCTAATCAGCTACCTCAGAGTTGCTGCAGATGGAAGTATTATTAGCCCCATAATGTTAGAATTTTTATTGTTTTCTCTTCGATTGTTACTGAATCTGCGTCGAATACTGTGTATTTTCTTAGCCCATTGGGACCAAACCAGAATCGATTTATAAAATTTCCTTTCATAGACTTTTAGTTTCCAACATAATTGTTTGAGACATTGGTGAGCGATCATGGATCTCCTGTTACTCATTTGGTCCATTGGTGTTGAAGGCGCGGCCTGCTCTTTTCTGAACAGACGTGGTACGTGATGTGTTCATGTGTCGGTCATTTGAAAATAGCATCTCGCCACCGAGAAGCAGATGGAGAAGGTTGGAACTCCACTGTGCCTCCACTAATGACCCAGAGATCTGTTTATCTCACAGCCGTATGTGGGACACAGTAATTGTTTCAAAAATAAACATTGTATGGACTGTTATTCTTTGGGACAAGTTTGCCTGCCAGGCCCCAGGCAGACTGCTTTCTGGGCCTTTTGTTCTCAGCTCCCCAGGCCCAGATGAACTTGTGCTGGAACTGGCGGAGTCTCTACAACTGCTCACAGATTGTGACTGGGTAGAGGATGTTGAGGGCAAAGGAAATCAAGAAACATTTTGTTTCTTTGGTAGTTAGTTAGAAGTTCTGCTTTTCTTTACCCAGAGATAGAGCAAAAATGGTTTACCAAACAGTGCCTCTGCTGCTCTAGACACACGTGTTTTCACATGTGTTTAGATATAAGGCTCAGTAGATTGTATGTCCAGGGCTACGCATATTGTCTCCACTGTGATAATCGTGTCTTTTAAAAGTTGTCTTTATTAAAAATTTTGTAGTTGAAACACATCTTTCATAGGATAAGGAACACTTTCTAAAGAAGTCCAATGTCATATCCTGACATAATTTTTAATATAAAGTTTAGAATAATATTAAAAAATCACATAGATAAAATAATACTTAGTCCCTTCCCCCTTTTTGTGAAGGACTGAGAATTAAAGCTGCGGAAGTCATACACTGTGTCCCTCCCACTTCAGCCTCCCGAGTGGCTCGATTACAGGCCTTCACTATGGCGGCCTGCCAATATTTTGTTATCTAATTCATGTTTTCAGGTTACCTACAATAACTGTCTTAGTTAAGGTTTATATTGCTGTGAAGAGACATCATGACTACAGCAACTTTTATAAAGGAAGAACATTTCATTGGGGTGGCTTATAGTTTCAGAGGTTTGGTTCATCATCAGGGAGGGACACGGTGGCATGCAGGCAGACATGGTGCTGGAGAAGTAGCTGAGAGTCCTACATCTTGGTCTGCAGGCAACGGGAAGTGGTCTGAGTATCACACTAAGCACAGCTTGAGCAAAGGAGACCTCAAAGCCAGCCCCCACAGTGGCACACTTCCTCCAGTGCTACCACACCTACTCCGTCAAGGCCACCCTTCTAATAGTGCCATTCCCTGTGAGCCTATGGGGGCCGTTCAAACTACTACAATAACAGAGAGAAAGTTAAAAGAGAATTGATTGTTTTTTTTATAGAAAAGGAAAGCAAGGATCATAATTTATTTGTCTTTAATATTGAAGTGTTGAAATAATAGGCCTTTTCTGGAGGCACAGAATGTAGCAGTTTCTCTCAATGCCCATGCCTGGCACTTTTTGACCTTTATAATAAACTAAGCCCAGTAGGTTCAAATGTGCAGTAGATCTGGAAATTTACGGCTTTTCGCTTTCGACATAGGACTTTCTTGGGTTGGTAGTGACCGAGTGATTGAAGGCTGTCTGTTGACATGCATGAGACAGACGGATACATCCTTACATTCCTGCATTATGTACGAGAAAATAAATCAAAGCCTGAAGACTCGGAGAAGTGCCTGAGCAATAGAAGCATTAGAGTCACCCATCTTTCTTGCTGCGGACAAGATGGGCAGGTCATCTGGCAGCTGTTACAAGTGACGCTGCATGAGCTGTACCTGTGGCATAATTGGGCCTGGAGTTAAGATAATGAACATTTCTAAGAATGGCAGATCCCTTTGTTAAGCGAAAGCCAGATGTCATCTGTTTCTTATGCTCCATCCAGCTAGCCAATGTTTACTCACTGGAAACGAAGCGTCAGGCTTGTGACGTTTTGTACTTTTGTTGCGTGTCTGTGGACCAATTCCTGACCCTCACATTCACCAGGCTCTGTGAACACTTCAGTCTGAGGGCCGTGGAGTGGAGGTTGTAGCTGTTAGAGGGCTCTGCTCTCGGGTCCTTCCTTTTCCTGCTCTTAGGAGTTACTGAGGGTGTTGGACATGTTGTTTCTCTGTTTGGTTGTACTTTTTGCCAGTAAAGAAGTCTGGAAAGGATAGTAGGAAACTGTCTACACAGGGCTTTTGTCTGTCCCGCCACTGCCCACTGGCAAGAGTAGTCAGTCCAGGCTTCAGTAGTTCACATTGTCTGTTTGCTTCGAGTTTGGGGAGCAAAGCAAACCCTAGACACAAAGTAAGAACTGGACCCTTACACATGACAGTGGTCAACTATCAATATTCAGTAATCTACAAAACATGCCATTTCCTGTGTTTAGCACATGCCGGTATATGCCAGGAAGAAGGTGTTGAGTTCAGATGGCACATTGGTGGAAGCCCGTTCTTGCTCTTCTACCACTCAGTCTCCAAGAAGTGACCCCACTGAGCCATCCCCCTGGCCAACACTTTCTCTCTTAATTTTTTTTCTTAGTAACAGGAAATCCTCATGCTGACTCTTTGGCTACAGAGAAAGTGCTAGCTGATATATGTCCTAGTTATATTAACTTCAGCCCCACAGAATTACTGTAATAGTATTCATGGGGAAAATACTTTGTAGAATCCCATGAGTACTGAAGGTCATCACAGTGCAGTTGTAGATAGTATTCATGGGGAAAATACTT
>NC_022013.1:85362612-85365351 GCF_000317375.1 Microtus ochrogaster
GAATCCCATGAGTACTGAAGATCATCGCAGTGCAGTTGTAGATAGTATTCATGGGGAAAATACTTCATAGAATCCCATGAGTACTGAAGATCATCACAGTGCAGTTGTGGATAGATGCTTTTGTTGCATGACTACCCTTTTAAAGATGTTTAAACCGTGGGCCCTGGTACGTGGAATAACAATGGAATTGAAGATGATATTTTGACTGTTTCCCCTTTACTGGCAGCTGCTGGGCTGTGCAGTTTGGGTTTGGGTTTGATTGATTTGTTGGTGAGTTTGATGCCACCAGCGGCACTTGCTCACGCTTCTTCCTATTGATGCTTCAGGCTCAGTTTCAGACGTCCAAGCCTCGGCACAGCCTTCTTTACATCCTTTAGGCTCGACATGTCCCAGTGAGGGCTCCCACAGGCTCCTGTCCTTACTTATGTTCCTATGTGGAGTCCCCCCCCCCCCAGCCTGTGCCGCCATGTTTGACTCTGGCTTGTACTGGTGTTTGGCTGAGCATTGGTATAAATTCAATAAGAATTTGTTAAATGAGCAATTATGTCACTGAAGTCTACGGAAGATTAAGACGTAAAAATGACTCCAAAGGTTTTCTAATCATTATCGCTTCTGTTTTTGCAAATCCTTTCTATTAAGGGAAGACATGTGAAGCTGTGTTGGTGCTAGCAGGCCCATCGTATAGAAGAGGCCGTTAGTCTGGGAAGCAAATTACAAGATTGTATATGAGTGACAGCATGATGTGTGCAGGGCCTTCAGAAGCCCAGGGCAGATGCACGCAGTCAAGCCTTTCGGGGGCCAACAAGACTGTTTGCGGACACTGTGTCAGCCGAAAGGGGAGCGTGGGCCGTGTGTGGAAAAGCCAGTGGTAAGAAGAGTGACGGAGAACCCTAGGGTGACATCAGCTCAGACTGCAGATCCTGAAGTGTAAGAAGAGGGATGTGGAACCGAGGCAGGGAGGTGACTGTGGCAAGGAAGAGTCCTGTCGGAGAGAACTGCTGAGATAATACTTACTGCCGTAGAGATTAATCTAATCTTTTATATTAGATGCGGAGATAACATGTAAAGTCCACAGTTCACATTTTTCGTATGGAGTTTACTCCAAGCTGATCAGCTGTTCATACCTCTTGACCTTTTGGGGGGGAGCGGGTTTTGAGACAAAAACAATAACTGTGTAACTGCCCTGGCGGTCCTAGAACCCACCCTGTAGACCAGGCTAGCTGTGAATGCACAGAGATCCTCCTGCCTCTGCCTCCCGAGTGTTGGGATTAAATGTGTACATCACCACCACTGCCCAGCTTTGACACTCTTTTTAACACCGTGAGTTCATAGTTTGCTAAGAATTTTTAGGACTTCTGATGAAGGCTGTTTCATATGCAGAATGCTGACTAACTCTCCTGTGTGTGTTTTAAAAGGGCAGTGTGCAGGAGGAGTGCCAAAGTACCACTCAGCGGTTTGGCCGTCTGAAAAAACAAACACCCACAGTTAACACTGAGTGAGCCCAGTGCAGCATTCAGCTCCTGGCTGCCAACAAGGTCTCATTCAGAAAAGAGATGCCATCTTCTCTGGCTCCACACACATTTAGTGAGTGTCCCGTAGCTGTGGCTGAGTGGCTCGGGCACGGCTCTGGCATGGACTTCCAGGGTGGTCTTTTTTGGACACGGCTTCTCCCCGTTTTAGGACCTATGAGGTGCCACTGCAAGGGCTTTGCTGACAGCCACTCTTGTCCCTCACACACACCTTCATAGATAAATGCTGTGCCCTTGCTAGTTTACGTCAGGATTCCAGATTCTTGCCCTGATGCTTTTTAAACCAAGTTTGTTGCCTTAACCTCAACACAATTAGATAGTCCTTCAGTCATCCGGAGAGTCTGGAGTTTTCAAGGAAATCTGAAGAATAGGAATAGGGGAAAGTGGGCGGGATCTTTCTGGGTCCTGTCACTGGGAAATACTGAAAAGGACATGTTCTCCCTGCCCGTATTCCTCCCAGCCTCTGCTGTGTAAGCATCAGTACTTGCAGACGAAGGTCTCAACGGAGCTCCCAACTCTGAGCAGTCGGGAGGGTGAGGGGTAGAGATCTTGTGTTCACACCTCTGCAGACAGAGGGCCTGTTTCTACCACAGACTACAGCGGGGTGATCAGGTCCTGGCTTCCCGGGATACGGAGATCATGAGCAGGTAAAACGGAAATGATTTTGGAAAGCAAAAGCTCCAGCAAGCGCCTGTGAGCAGTTAATGAATACTCCAGCCATCATTGTTTGGGGCGTCCTAGAGGAGCAGTTTAAATAATGGTTGGCTAGAAATAGATAGAGTGGATGGCTACCCTTTCCAAAATAATTATCTGGATCTAGAAATTATAGTTAAGTGGAACACAGTAACCCAATGGGCCATATACATGAAGAATAGTCAGTAGGGGCATAGTTTTGAGTGAGCGTTTGTAGGATAAAGAATATATTATTAAGTGTAAACATTATGCATGGAAATTTTAGATAATAAAGTCAAATAATTAACTCACAATAGTTAAAGAATCTGAATTCTCTTTAACTAAATATGTGTTAAAGTCCCTGTCATGTGCAGTTGTGTGAGTCCCTCTCCTGTGCAGTTGTGAAAATTCCTCTCCTGTGCAGCTGTGTGAGTCCCTGTCCTGTGCAGCTGTGTGAGTCCCTCTCCTGTGCAGCTGTGTGAGTCCCTGTCCTGTGCAGCTGTGTGAGTCCCTGTCCTGTGCAGCTGTGTGAGTCCCT
>NC_022013.1:85365531-85426063 GCF_000317375.1 Microtus ochrogaster
TGTGTGAGTCCCTGCCCTGTGCTTCCCACAGCCCACATTGCCATGTCGAATGCAGAGAGGGCCCTATCAGTGGACCTGGTTTTAAACTTATCATCATGGCACTCTTGGAATCCTGCCTTACAAGTGCTGTTTGTCTTTTGTTAAAAATGAAAAGGCACAAGCAGGTTCTGCCATACTGTGTTTTCAGATGAAGTTGATAAAGTGCAGATAAATTTTCTGCTAGAAAAGTTGCCATCTTGGCAGATAAACGTGTTTGACTTACATTCTGTTGCTGTGAGAAAACACCCGAGGCTGGGCCCTTTTCCTCACAGTGTTAGGGCCTCAGGAGCCATCTGCCTGGCTCTGTTGAGGGCCGCATGGTGGATGATGGTACAATCATTGGATCATGTGCAGGAGAGAAGAGCGGCAGGAGCTGAAGGGACCCAGAGTGATGAAACCAGAAGGAAGAGACTAGGGAGGGGCCAGGCCATCCTTGGCATAACAATTTCCTGGGACCTAATGTCCCACGAGGTGCATTCGTGTGTTCATAACGTGGAGCCCTCAGGATCTAAGATCCTTCACCAGACTCCGTTCCTTAAAATTCCATTCTTTGACCACCACCTCCCTGAGAGACCATATTTCCTGCACATTGAGTCCTTGCTGATCCTAGGGATTAAGCTAGGTCCTTGGCTTGCTGGGAAAGCACCATGTTAGACAGCAAGAGCCACATCCCATCCCCGCAACATTCTTTACTTTAGTGTAGACAGCAAAGAAAACAATGGCTTAACCCCTCCCCCCAACAGCTTTTGTAAGAACCGCTGCATTTTATTTTCTTATTGCTGCTTTCCCATTTCTGGAAAGGGAGAAAAACGGCTACTGAAGCCCAGAGATGTTCTTTTTCATCATTCAAGAAGCGCCTGTCCTCTGATGGGTACCAGTATTACCTGGTTGGAAAAGAAAGATGTTGGGCAGATGTGTTTTTAAAGTAGCAATAAACACCTGTTCTTTTATAGTGAGAATGGCAGGGTGGATGTCGGAATAGCCTGATGGTTTTGTTGATTTGCTAGAATTTGAGGGGATTTAGGGCCATTTGTTCTGTTTGCTCTGAACTGTGGGAAGAATCTTTTTCTGCAGGATATAGCATGAGGAATAGAGAATGTTTGTGGAGTCAGGAAGGACCAAGGAATGAGGAGGCTACCATCTAACAGTAAGGGAACTAAGAGCAGTAGAGAAGTCTGCTCCATGCTGCTGAGCTCAGTCTGTGGACCTCCCTAGCCTCATTCAGGAGTCTGAGTCCGCCAGGAAATGGCATGTTCGAAGAAACATGCACTCTGCAGTCTTAAGTAGCTGTGCATGTTGACTGTCTCTCTGGTCTTTCCGTTGCTATATGCAGTCTGGAAAATATGCAGGAGACTTACCCTTTTGCAAAAGCATCTTACAGGCAAGGTTTTCAATAGCTTCTTTGAGCACCTAAGATGGCAAAAATGATTAAAATTGGTAGTGTATGCAGCACGGAAAGTACTCTTACAGGAAAGGGAATGCCTGTGCTGTAGCTCAGTGGTGGAGCTCCCGAGGACCCTGGCATAGGACCCTGCTCAGGCCTCAGGGCCGAGAGGGAGAGGCTTTAAGGAGTTTCTGGTGTGGCTTCTGATCCTTTAATGGAACTAGGGCAGGTTTGGGTTCCCCTCTAGCTATTGCTTTGCCCCAGTGGCCCTAGCCCCACAGTCTTAGAGTGGTGATCTTGGGAATGAGAGCCCGCAAGCTTCTCTAGTGTGCATTCCGTGAGACCTTAGCCAAGAATGGTGTCCCAGCTTAACAGAACTTGTCACTGTTGCCTAACCAATCATAAACTAATAGAAAGTCTGGATAGTGATGTCGAGCAGAGAATTAGCTTGTTTTCAGTTGTGCCCACAGACGGAAAGTCGACGCTCTGACTCCTAGGCTGGGTGGTTGGCACACTCCCGTTATAGTAGACTGCATACTGTTCTGTGTAGCTCATGTAGACTGGGTTTTTCCTGTGTTCTCTGAGATCCTTATGAACTTCATACATACCCCAATTTTCACTTTTATTTCTATAAAATTAGAAATACAACACACAAACATAGCTTACTGCCATAGCACACATGACTCAGAATGGATAAAACCGAAGACTTTGGATATATTTGAGCACCCTGTGTGTAGTTGTAAATACAATATATTAAATTACTTTTGGTTTAGAAACATATGTAACTCCTTTTAGTGTATAGGAACTATCAGTAAAGACAGGAACACGGAGATGCAAGCAAACAGCACTGTTGGCCTTTTCCCCAGCCAGGAGAGGGGGAGACAGAAGTCTCCTCGATGTCTCTACAGGGTGAGATCACTTTCCTTCTACAAGCTTGATGTGTGTGGTCATTCTGCTGTGTTTGTCTTGTATTGGAGTATGCCATTATCCCACCCATCCCAAGATGTCCAGTTTACAAGATGAATTAATCCAGGCATGGGATTTTGAGCATTTTATTCTTTTTTTGCATATTTTTATTATAGCTTTGTCTCCGGACCTAAAACATTTCACAATCTTCTCCCTTGTTCTGTTTTGTAAATGTGTGTTTCTGCCATGCCATTATTTTGCTGTTAGCTCAGTTACCACGCCTTCAACATGCTGTGGCGTAACAAACCTCATTGTGTGCTTAAGGTGTTTATTTGTTGCAACCTGACCTCTGCAGATGTGTTACTTCCTCTCTGAGAATGTGTCTACACCCTCCAGTCATTAGTCTTTCCTGCAAGCACACTTTTTCAGGAAGCGCAGGCTGAAAGCCAGTCTTGGACGAATAGAGACACTGATTATCAAGCAGAGGCAGAAGCTGCCACAGCGATTCTCCTGTAAACCTCCAGACACCTCGAGCCCCTTGTCCTTTTAGGTTCTCTAACAAGCACTTTGTAAGGAAAGATTGACTTGAAGCAGACACAGCAGCGTTTTAGCTGCCGAGCGTCGCTCAGTTACAGTTGATTGATGAAAATCCATATAGGTTTCATCATAGTGTTAAGTCAAGGGTGCTTTAAAGAAAGCTTGCTGTTGTAGGGTGTCCATGTAATGAATTACCCAAGCCAGAATACCTCGAGAACAAAAGGGAGAGCTGGGAAGAACTGTGCTTGGATAAGTGATACAGATTGGGGGTGAACTAGGCAAATTGGATCCATGATTACCGTAGCCACAGGGTGTGCTGGGTTCTCATACCCTGTTCATGAAAAGGCAAAAGAGATTTTATGTTGCTCATATGTCTGCTTAGCGTTTCACCAGGGGAAAGTGGTTTCCATCATCTGCAGCGTAAATGAACAGATCTCTTAGGGTTGTCCAGAGATGAGATATTGAAAACGTTTTTGTAGCGTCGGGGAAGAAGCTAGTTTCCCTCTCCTCATGTTGGCATCATGGCCGGAACTGCTCTGCCAGGCAGATTAACAAGAGGAAAGCATATAGATTTGTTGGTTTTATGTGACTCAGGAGCCTCTGTAAGGAAATGGACCCGCAAAGAGCATTCATTAGACATGAGTGGTTTCTGTAGCAGCGTTGATGGAGAGTGGACAGTCATGGAGAAATATGGTAGGGCAGAGGGTCCTGCGGTAAATGTAATGAGTAGGGACTGTTTGCTGACACTCCCTTGTGCCTTGTGTGTTTGGAGAAAGGGATGCTACTTTGGCGTGTGGGGAGGGCACATCGCACACGAGGGTCTCTTGACGTGCTTCGTGGAAAGGCTGTAAAATCCGTCCTGTGTTTTATGACCTGTTTTAGGGAGAAGGGTGTGGCAGGGAAGTCAAAGTCACCTTCCAGCTTCTACTGTTTTCCTCAAGTCCCTCATCTTAAAATATCCAGTGTACCATATGCTGGACCAGCGTGTTCTGACCCCTGTTGGTAGCTCTCCCTGGCTTCGCTGAATGTGATTACAGTTTATCAGATGATGAATAGCCGGAAGAAGTCCTTCCTTAGGGGACTGGTGTCCAGAGGATGAGAACTGAAAGCAGCCAAAACACACAGGAAGCGTGCTGGTGGCGAGGTATTTAAAATTCGTTATAAAAGTCTAACAGTGCCTTTGCTGGAGATAGTCCCCCCTCATAAAGATAGGGTGTGCAAGATGTTTTGGGATCTCTGGGCTTAAAGCCATTAATAGGAAAACCCAGGTAGATGCAGAATTTAGCAGCAATTTGTGCTCTTTTTATGTGTTCTTGTGAGTATTCTAGCTATAAAATATTAATGTTCATCTTTATGGTTAAAATGGTATGCTATGAAGAATATGGGTAATGGCTGATGATTTGTAATTATTTACTAGACTTTCTAAACTAAATAATTCAAGGTAGCACTAAAGGATCAATAATCAGCCTCCTGAAAATTAAATAATGCAATCAGTTGGTATTTCTTTTGTTGCTGCTGATGGAGCCACAATGTTCAATTTGTCCATATGCTACAGCCATCTAAAAGGAAAACAAAATAAAAATTAAGTAGAAAAGTATATATATTATAACATTATTTATTTTTATTGTGTTGCGTTGGTGTTTTGCTTGCATCATGTGTGTTTGTGTGAGGGTGTTTGGTCCTCTGGAACTGGAGTTATAGACAGTTGTGAGCGGCCATGTAGGTACTGGAAATTGAACCCATGTCTTTTGGAGGAGCAACCAGTGCTCTTAACCCCTGAGCCATCTCTCCAGCCCTAGAAAAGTATATTTTAATAGGGTAATATATAATTCTCATGTAACTTGGTGCCATGAATGCAATGTAATGAGAAAGAGAATTAGTAGCATGATAAACCCTGTTCCCAGGACACTCCAGGGGTGACAGATGCACAGGCCCCCACAGAATGCTGGGATCGTGTTGGAGGATCGTGTTGGCTTGATTTTTCAGGGCAACAGAACTGAGCTGGACTTCTCTTTCCCCACATAAACTTCATTTGTATCCTTGTGGATATGGATCTACAAGTTAACATGTCATTTAGCATCCCAGACCTTGGTAGATGACAAACACCGAGTTCGGAAGCCAAAGCTCTGATGGTGAGTGCAACGTGGAAAGCATATGGAGGTTTGTGGGCTTTTCTTTTTTCTTTTTCTTTCTTTTTTTTTAAAAAAAAACAACAACAACTTATTCTTCAGTTTTCATAGCAAAGGTTTAGGGTTGGCTCTGTTTTTTTATTTTGAATCATGTGATTCTTCAGCAATTAGGAAATTGTGACCTTTGTGTATATACTGTGTGCTTTGTTTGCGTGTTAATTTGTTTGGCTTTTAGAGGATCTTAGAGTCCAGTAAAGGAGGGGTCTGTCGTTATGGCTCTCTGAGAAGTAAGCAAGACCAGATGTCTTTTGATTGGCGCTTTTGTCCTGTGTCAAGGGAACTTTCTAAGTGTTCCAGTGCTCTGTTTGGCCCCTAGGTCACCTTGAAAAAAGTATAGCACATCTAGTTAAATTTTTTTTTAAGGGGGGAGAACAACAAATTCAATTCTTGAGCTAGCACACTTGTAGTTAAAAAGTGTAAAATCGGGCAAAAAGAAAGTAGTCCTGTGTTTACATATACTTATTATGTCCACAAATTCTTGTTTTTAAAGATGATTTATTTGTCTTTGGTGTATGAGTGCTTGCCTGAGTGTATTTTTGTGGCACATGTGTGCAGCAACCATGGAGACCGACGAGGGCATTGGGTCCCCTACAACTGCAGGTACAGATGGCTGTGGGGTGCCTCGTGGGTGCTGATTACTGAACCCAGGTCTTCAGCAAGAGCAGCGTGTGGTCTTAGCCTTGGGCCATTTCTCCAGTCTCTGTATCTGCTTTTGAATCTCCAAAGAGAGGGACTTTCTTACCAGTAGTCTCTCAGAGCTTCAGATTTAGGTTTTGACTTTAACTTTCAAAAGTAACAAAATGGTTTCCAATTAAAAGCCAACTGACTATATAGATGGCATTTCTCCTTCATCACAGCCAAGGTCATAGGAATTAAGCTGTTCACATTTTCCTTGCAGTGGGTTGCATTGATAGCATGTGCTAATCAAACAAATTGGTAACTCATTTGCATTGGTGATGGACTTCTTCAGAGAAGTTTTGCGTCTGACTGACATGCACTAATTATCCTTCGTAAAGTAGCTAGCTGTGCAGTCCCAAAATAGGCTGTGTGACTATCTAAGATTTATCCTCCGTTCTGCAACTGCTTTTGACCTCCTCTTGCTTGTCAGACATTATTGTAGATTACAGGAAGGCAGAAAGGAGGAACACAGTAAAAAAAAAAAAAAAGTACCTTTTTTAGAGTGTTCGTGTTCTAGCCAGAGAGATTATAAAGTAAGTTAAATGAAATACTAGGCTCCTTTTGCAAGAATGTAGTGAACTGGAACCCAAATTTAAAGTGTCTTAAATAGCCCACCTGTTATGTAGTGTTGGTGGGTGGGGTGTGAATCATTGGAAATCTTTTTCTTCTCACAAGTAGGTTTTTTTTTTTATTTGTTTTATGTTTTGCTTTCCTTATGCGTTCTGAAGCTTACTTAATGGACTTTTCCTACAAAAACAAGGCTGACCTAAAAATAAACTTAAGAGTTAATGAAGAAACAAAAGATGATTTAGGGATCTCAAATAAAATGTTTTTTTAGGGTAATGTAAGTTGAGTTTTTTTATAAGGACCACTGATGTTGAAAGTGCCTACCCCACCAAAAGTTCAGATGTTAAAGAACTCCTGCCTAACATACTCATTTTTTTAATACTTCATCTTGACTCTTTGCCTTTTGTTGTTTTGTCATTATTTCAGCTTCAAACAGATCTTTGTGGATTTAGAGATCACATTCTATGACCAATAAAGACCATTTAAAATTAATAGCAACATTTATAGGAAATTGGAGACATAGGCCAGGCATGGTGCCACACGCCTTTAATCCCAGCACTCAGGAGGCAGAGGCAGGTGGATCTCTGTGAGTCTGAGGCCAGCCCGGTCTACAAAGTGAGTTCCAGGACAGCCAGGGCTATTATACAGAGTAACCTTGCCTCAAAACTATGCCCCTACAACAACTGAAGACCTCTGGACACCATTAAAAAGTAAAATTTGAACAACTCTAAAGCTTTAGTTGGCTTTTAGTAATCTCATGAATTGGGTAATGTCTTATCTAGAAGTTTAGAAACATCATGAGTCCAACAGTCTGGACATGTCCAAAAGACATCATTTCATGCTTCTACCTCCCCCCTCCCCCCAACTTCTAGATTTTGCAGTGTTTCTGTCTCCTCTTTCACAATAGTCCTGAAGCCTTAGAAGGGGGTGACATAGATGTCCTGTCTCTGGCTCAGCACTTTGAACAGATGGGACTTTCTGCATTAATCACTGTCTACTGCAAAGAAAACCTCTCTGATGTGGGCTGAGAGCTAAGCATATAGCGATTCAAGTTTAAAGCGTAACAACACTATGCCCATTTAACAGAAAAACAAATAGTAGATTTACCCCCTGGAGCCTGTAAGCATCATAGCTGTGGACAGGCATTCTTTTCCTCCCAGGGAGTGTGTCCAATCAGAAAGATTTGGCTGTTGGTTACTCCCATAGCCTTTGTACTACTATCGCCCAATGGGCATCTCTTGCCTTGTCAGTCACTACTGCAGTTCACGGATGGGTAAGCTTACTGATGACTTTCTTTTCCCCAGCAGCCTACATAGCGCCTTCTGCTACTGTGAAAGCTAGCCAGCAGGGAAGACACTTTCTAGTCAGGATCAACTTGATTTCTCTATGTCCTATGCCCAAAATGTGTAATGTCATCAGCAATAGAGGTGTGCCATCGGTTCTTGTGGGCAGCCAAGAGCAATGGCACTAGCCTGCATTATCTTGGGAGTCTCCAGGTTATCCCTGATCAACAATCTGAGAATGATATCCCATATCTGGCAACTGAGGAGCTTTTGACAGTTGATGACTTTTGAGAGAGGAAGAGCCATTTTTCTTTAGGGTGTGGTCCCTTATAGGTTGACCATGCTTGGATAGTTCGGTCTAAACACATGAGTATATATGGTCAGGCTGAGTCAAACTTTTAAAAAGGGGATGAGCAAGTGGGGGGGGGGGCGGGTAGATCTTGGAGAAATTAGGGGGAGGAAGGAGGGTAAGTATGGTCAGAATACGTTGTATGATTCTGTGAGATTTTTTCAAAGAATTAAGAAAGTTTAGAAAGGCTTTCATAGCAGAGCAGAGAAGCGGTCCTCATGGATGGACGAGTGCTAGATAAAGCAAGTTGATCTTCACGCTGAACTTCCCTGTGAGCTTGAAGCCAGGACGATTGCCTTAAGGTGCTGTACTTTAGGGGAAGTCTGATGACATTTTGAAATAATATTTTTCCATCCTTCTGTCTTTACTTTCTTCCTGGGACTCCATTTATATACATGTTATGATTTCCGTATTGTTTTGAGGAAACAATTTTTTATACATAAAATATTAAAAAATCTTATTTTTTTATCCACATTGGCTTATTTTATCTGCTGCATGTTATTTCTAACCCGATTTAAAACTGTCCAGTTTGGTTTTTGAAGTTGTGCACGGGGCAGCTTATAGAACTTCCCTTTCAGCATTTATAATTTTCAATTTTAAACACGCTTCTTTTCCTTGCACAGTAATGAAAGCTGACTAAAGTCATCTTTATCTAATTTTGCAAATCCTGGTCATTTGGGGTTGGTCTCCATTGGTTGCTTTTTTTTTTTATTTTAACTTTATTTATTTATTTGAGAATCAGTTCTCTATTCCTTTTTTTAAAAAATAAGTCTACTAATTTGGGCTTTTATTTAGAATATTTTAAAGGTTTTGTGGGTTTCTGGGCTCTATGGAATTTCTCTAACGAGTATGGATTTCTGTTTGCTTTAGCAAGCTCCTAACTTAATGCATGTGTGCCCTGAGTACAGCCATCCTGTGAAGGACAGCGGTAAGATGGCTTTTCTGTTATTTTAGTCATCTGCTAAGTACATGAGCTTTGGGGGGTTCAGCTAGAGATTGAGGCTCAGCTTACGTCCTAAGATCAGTCTTTTCTCTGTCATCCTCACTGGTGATTTTCTTCTTTCTTCTGTTTCTTCAAGCCATGAAACTACCTGTTTTTGTAACAAGTTTTACTTGCCCCAACTGGCTCAACTGGAAAGTTTCTGGCTTCTGCTAAAAACAAGAAACCCTCCAGTGGTTAATTTGAAGTATTTATCTGAATGGACTGCAGATGCTTTGGAGTTACGGCAGAATATGTATAGGTGTAGGCGTGAGAATTTTCGGAGAAGATTCCTATGGGAGTCAGCTGATGAGTGGAGACGCCGCTGAACGTGGGTCGTGCCATCCAATAATATGCTGGGTCCTATATGAAAAATAAAGAGAAACTCTGCCTCTGCTCTCTGCTTTCTTCTAAGGCTGTGTCCTGACACTCCAGGCCCTGGCGCGTCAGACTCCAGGTGTTTGAGCATTTGAATGTGAATTTTACCAATGGTTTTGAGGGGTGTGCAGTGTTCCTCATTCTGAGGCTTTTGGGTTTTTGGTCTGACCTCTCCATCCTACAGGAGGCATTGTCTGTAGTTGTATAAGAGAAGCTACTGCGCGTGTGCATACATCCCATACCACACACACACACACACACACACACACACACACACCTTACTCAGTTCTGTTCCTCCAGAGAACCTTGATGAACACACCCCAATGGGTGTTCCCATTTATTTTACATTCTAACTTTCCTCCAGTCTCTGGTCTCTGCTTGTTTTGGGTCACTCTCTCTCTCTTAAGATAGTGGCTTTTTGTTTAATCTAGAATTTTTAGTTGTTCTGTGTGGATAAAACAAATTCACCATTACCAGAAGGTGGTTTTGTTTTGTTTTGTTTTTATCTATTAGTGATTTCAGCTTACAGGATAAGTTTACGATTTTTTTTTTCTCACCTCCAGCCCCTTTGGGAGAGCCAGTAAAAGGAAGATAACTTTTTCTTCTTTTTTTCTTATGTTGCCGAGTATATTTTATACAGAATTAGCTGGTGGCTTCTCAGATGTTCTTTTCAAAACAAATGCTTTGTGGCTACAGACCTCTTCTTTGCATGCTGCACTCCTATTTAGATATCCCTCTTGTCTTAATTACCTTAGCCAACATCAATTTGCCTCATGTTAAGCTTTGTTTCTTCCTGGAGAATCGTCCCTGTGACAAGAATGGGCTGGCGAGCCTTAGAACCTTTTCTAACACCTGGCACAGCACCCGAAGACTAGGTTTCTTTGCTGCTTAGTAATCACCAATTATGATCACAGTGGGATATAAGTAATCTGAAATTGTTACTTCTTATGAGTATGAGTTTTTGCCTGCATGTACACCTGAGCACCACATGCATGCAGGGCTCTTGGAGTCCAGGAGAGCGCATCGGATCCCCAGGAACTTGAGTTATAAGTAGTTGTGAAAGGCCACACAGGTGTTGGGAGCTGAACCCGGTCTTCTGCAAGAGCAGAAAATGCTCTTCTCTGCTGAAACCGCTGCTGAGCTGTCTCCATAGCCATAATCATCTGAAAATGTAAAGCTGATTTTAGTTGTAAGCTTGACATGCCCATGCCTCATGCTCAGCCCCCAGCAATGCACAAAACACACTCTGTTCTGGGAAATAGGACACATCTCAGACCAAGCTAATATGTCATTTGGTTTCTCCCTCACCCCACCCCTGCGCCACTGCCACCCCTTTCTCTGCATGTAGGATCCCATGTAGTCCAGACTGGCCTTGAACTCACTATGCGGCAAACTGGCCTTAAGTGTTGATTCTCCCCCCTCCGCTTCTCAAGTGTTGGGTTTCCACGTGTGTATCACCTGCTTGAGGCTGTGTCTACCCAGTCTTTCTTCTCCTGCCCTTGACACACACACCTCCGCAACATCCTTCTTTTTACATACTGATAATACCTGAGTTATCTTCCCATGTCCGTTCTCTTCTGGCTGATTATGTTGGACATTCTATCCTGCAGACTTCTGCTGTCAAGAGTTAATTTATCCTATTGTAATCTCCTCAGGAAAGCTTTCCACCAGTATCCCTAATTGAACTAGTAAAGCCTCATTGTTTTTAGCTTGGATATTTGAAATTTATGATAATTAGGACAAGAAGAAAATTAAAATTTATGGCCTCCAATTAATGACTTTGAAGAATATTTTTCATAAGAGATAAATAGCTTTGAAACATCTGTTTAAAATGTTCCCGTTACGTTTTATCTGCTTTTCATTACCAAAAAAGTAGAAGTTTGTTCTGCTTACTCTGCGCATTCAAAAGCAATAAAAGGTACATGCCATTAAAATAATTCAGTATTAGGTTTGTCACTGATGAGGACTCTGCGCGTATGAATTAAACACGACTCTTCTTTTCCCACATTGCCCCTCACTACCTCCCTTTTCCCTAGTGTTTTATTGCTAGAGCCCCTGTAGTTTACTTGTTTTGGAAGGGCACTCCCTGAGTGAGTATCCCTGGGTGCTTCTGGGAAGGGAAGCCAACTGGGGGCGTTGCCTTCGGGTGTTATATTAGCTTACAGCTTTTCTTCACTTTGGATGTCATTTCTCAAACGTCACCACGGAATGAATCAAGGGTGTGCACAGATAACTAAAAGCCTTTTATTATGAAATGGATGCATTTAGGAAGTCTCTTTCAGACCACTCTAGAAATGCCCAGATGTGTTTCTGGCTAACCACCGACAGAGGTGTAATTGGAGCTGATCAATATTAGACAACGTTTACTGTGCACTTTTCGAGAATTAAAGTCACTTCCATCATCTTTTCTCACCCTCCGTAAAGAAGTTCAAGATGTGTTCCGAGCCGAGCTTTGGGATGCATACGCAGGCACAGGAAGAAGACCCAAGAGTCCCGATGGCTTGTGCTCGTGCCCTCTCCAGAAGTCTTTGCCACCCTACAAGTCCTCATGCCATCCAGCCTAAGGACATTCATGAAGGGAGTTGCTCCTTTAGTCTGGATGAGCTGTCTCGTCCTTGGGCGTGAGAAAGGGAAGGGCTGTGGAGATCCACTTCCTCTCCCAATGCAGGCAACATAGAGTGAGGATGTAGGGGATATGGCGGTGTCTGAGGCTGGGCTGGACTCTGCCACCTGAACCTTCCTGGGAGGAATCAAAGCACTTCCTGCCCCATTTGAACCCCAGAGCACTTCAGCCTTCCCTTGTAGATGGCATAGCGGTCCAGGACTGCCTCTCTTTCAGGAAGAGCCTGCAGATAGCATTGAATTCCTGAACAGAGGTGACGAGAAGTTAGGATACTGATGCCTTGGAGAGCAGAGTGGTGGACTGAGCACATGCCTAGTAAGCTGAGACCCTAGGTTCCGTCCCCAGAACTGCAAAAATTTAAAAAGTCCTTTGGCATTGGCTTTGTTTCCTGATTTGGCAGTGTAGTTCTTAGTTTGGTTTGTAAATATTAAATAAATATTTACAAAAGTAACATTCCTTTAGGTACTTATCTGTATTTAGTTTCTGGTAAGTTTTTTGGTCTTCTCTGCTTAGCGTGGTTCATTGGCAAAACAAACCTGGGGTTAGCAGACTAACGTCCGCTGACAAGGCTACTCGGGGGTTGTGGATCTAACACGAAGCGCCCGGAGCAGGACGGTGTTTCGTCGTACTTGAAATGAGTTAAATACTACAGACAAGTTGAATGTGTGTGACATGGGTCTTTCTCAGTTTCTCCCTCTTACTCCTGCTCCTCTTCCTAGTGCTGGGGGAGGAACTCAGGCCTTGCACGTGAGCGGTGAGCACTGTCCCTGAGCTGTGCCCCACCTCCTTATTGTGGTTCTTATTGGCCTAACTGTAACATGCTGTGTGATACCTCACGATCAGGCACACTCTGCCCACCGTGCGCTGCCCGGAGGTTGACCTGACCGAGAGTAGGCTGGTGGCACACTGGGATTTAGCTTGATGTCTTTGTTCTTCCTGCATCCTTGCTGGCTCCTTTCCTATCATCACAGTGACCAGACGTGAGGCCTAAGCTGTTCATTCTGTGTTATTCTCATTTTTCTGAGATTTTGTTTTGAAGGAAGTTAAAGCACACAGAGTTGAAGGGAACTACTTTGTACCCTTTCAATAGAGGCAGCCGTAAATGGAAGCTTTGTACTGCCTGGGCGCTCTCTTTTTGCTGACCTATCGTTTAATTTCCAGCGTCTAGACTTAAACACAAGACATAAACAGAATCATCTGGGACTGATTTTTTTTCCCACACTAAACATTTCTTTCTGATACTCATTTCCAGGAGGCTCCTTCCTCCAACCACACCTCCAGATGAAAATCGTTTCATTAACTGAGAAAGATTTAGCTGAACTTAATTGCTCTCCTAAACAATCACACATATTGTATTGGTTTAGGCTTCTAGTCTCCAGCTGGGTACAGACCACAGACAGACCCATGCTCGGAGAACCGCCGCAAGGTCTCCTGTTCCACCCAAATGTGGTGTTGCCCCAGCCCACTGGCTTCTTGCTCAGTCTCACAGGCCAGTTGATTCTGGGTGTGTGGCCTTTCTAATTGCCTGTGGTTTTCCTGTCTGGTGACAAAGGCTGAGCGGGACCTCTCCTGGGGACAGTCCACAGGCAGGAGCTTGAGCCCCCCGACATCCGGCTCCCCCTCCAGTTTGTTGCATGTGTCTGCTCTGCATTCAAACAAAATATTACAGTTGATATAAATAAAGTTTATGCAGTATGTGTTTCATGAAAACGCCCCACTCCTCTGTTAGATTCATGCCCTGGATCACTTTAGTCTTAGTTTGTTGGGCTCTGCTTGCCTCCTAAGCCCACGATTGTGGGCTGCGGGAGGCACTGGATGGTGGAGGAGCTTCCGTTATTTGTACCAGGAGGTGCAAGTCTGCCTAGCTGACCCTGAGAAGCTCCAAACTTTGACTCCCAGGGTGATGAAACCCAGACGACTTCCCCGGTCGGCACCTTTCCTCCTACCTCACTCTCAGCAATGCGGCTTTTTATCTTCTCTGCCAGGAGCCGGTCCAAGAGGAGGACCGGCGGGCGGGCGGGCTTGGGAGAGTGAGGCCGAGTAGATGCCCTGCTTACTGCCAAGCAGATAGTTCCAGCCCAAAAGAGTGTTCTAATTAGGAACGATATCAAAACCTACCAACAAACCAGCAGCCCCCTCCCCCCACCCCACTCTCCCTGGGTCTGCAGAGACAGGTATGCCACTGAGTTTGATTTTTTTTGATTTGTTGCATTTAGCACGGAAATAAGGTTTCTTTTCTTTTATCACCAGGGATAATTGGGATCTCTGGGACATCTACAAGGCCCCTTGTTTTTCTAACTCAGAACGAACTGCACTGTCTTCATATAGCTGTTAAAGTGACTTGGTAAATGGCTCTCCCAGCTTCTAATTCAGCAGAACTTTTATAGAATCTAAAAGTTTACTAGTTAAAGGCCTATTCGTGCTGAAATAAATACTGAATTCTCCTGTGCTCTCCTCCCATCCCAGACTTTAATTATAAAGCCACAATCACACCAGATAGTAAACCTTAAATATTTTAACATTTTCCCAGCAGGAGACAGCAGCACATAAACCAGCATGCAATTATAGCAAGAGATTTATTTCTCGCTGACCCAGGAAGTCATGCCTCAGTGCCTGGAGAAGATGCAGTCTGCCCTGCCCTCCCCGAGGGCGCTAATGAATTAGCAGAAATACCTGTAGTGAGTTAAGTACACTTGATAGGATGGATGACAAAGAAGGAAGAGCTTCAGACAGTCACCACGTTAAAGCATTAGGTCTCTTTACCAGGTGCTCTGGGATTGTTTGTAAATTTGGAGTTTAGTTCCATATTTATTGAGCATTTTATATAGTGCTGTCTACTCCTCTAGGTCCTGCTTCATTGTGAAAATTCACTTATTTCTGTCTGTAGCTATTTAGAAGCAGTAAAAGTTCAGGGCATGAATTCACAAAAATTTACCATTGCGCTGTTTGGTAAAAAACGATTTGAAGAGGGGACATGGCTATGGTTCATTAGGTAAAAGCTCTTGCTAGCACACCTGATGACACATCTGTTCCTGGGACCTACACAGTGGAACAAGAGAACCAAGTCGGAAAGGCTGTCCTCTCCCCTCCAGGCTCAGACCAAGGCACACCTACACTAAAAGGTTGAAAGCAAATGTCGTCCTTAAGAAGTGGCTTTAAAAAGTGACGTAAAACACGAAAAGACGAGTTCTTAAACTTGGCCAAAGAACAGTTTTCAGATGTTTTTCAAAGTTTCTTGTTTATGTCCAAATCATTGAGCAATTAATTATAAATTGTCCATTCAGGGCTCGGTGCAAGAACACTGAACATTGTGCTTAGAGAGGACCTGGGTTCAGTTCTCATCCACTGGGTGGCTCACAGCTGTCTTCAACTCCACCTCCAGGAGGTCTGATGCCCTCTTCTGGCCTCTGCAGACACTGTGCACAAACCCAGAGTTGAATATATACATTCACACATAATTTAAATAAATCTACAAATAATAACCCAATAGTTATACATTTAAATCCTGCTCATTCATTAAAATTCAACTCTTGAAGGACATTCACAGCCAGTTCTTTTCAAATTATAGTGTTTCTAGTTGCGATGCTGGAGAATACAAACCCCGTCCTTTGACTGTCCAGTTTGAATGCCTGTCCTTGAGATAAATTGAGCTGGCTTGTCTTTAGAAGCTCAAATGTGTCACGTGTTTCTAAGAAAGTTCATTCAACCGGTGCGAGCAGATCACCTAAGGTAGGTAAGTCACCGAGGAATTTTGGCTCAGTGTATTGTGGTGAGGAGGGGGTGACATATCAGTGTAGGTCATCTCCCTGTGGACCAGAAAACAAAGAGGAAGGGATGGCCTATGGCGACTTTCTCCTTTTCCTCTCTCATTCCATCCCCCCCCCCCCCCCCGCCCATGAGATGGAGCTACCATCTCGTGGATTCATCTTTTCTCTTCAGCTGATCTCTTCTACGCACCTCACAGACATCTGCAGAGGTGTGCTTCACCAGATCCCAGCTTATCCTCAATCCAGTCAAGGGATGCTGAAGATTGACCACCACATCTCATATTAAATGCAGAGGTGTGTGCATGTGTGTGTGTGTGTGTGTGCGCGCGCTTGTGTGTGTGTTGAGAGCTTTTAAAACTCTGTTAATGACAGTTATTTCCTGCTGTGGAGTTTACAAAACACATTGGAAATAAAAGAGAACACTTTAAATACAAACTCGGGTTATGTGGTGGTGTCTGCGACCACCAGGGTGGTTAGAGTAATGATCTGCATGAAGCAAGGAAGAAATCCAGCTCAACATCTCTCTGTAGTCTGTGTTGGATCAAACTTGTAGCGTCTGACACCGGGCAGTTTATTTTTAGGCATATTTAAGCATAGTACAGTTTTGGAGGGAAGGTTTCCTGGTATAATACAATCCCGTCTACACAAAGAGGAATATTTACATCAAAACACATCTCAAAGTTGGAGATGGGTTCTAGAGATAGGCTCCGGGCCTTGGGGGAGGATCTGCTGTGGTCTCAGTCATGCAGAGAGCGCAGACACCATCTTGGCTACTAGCCACCTCTGGTCCTAGTTGTAGAAGCTGAGGGAAGCCAGGCATGGCCGATAGCACAGGGATCACCAGGCTATAAGCCACTTCCATTCCCAGCCTCTGGGCAGAGCATCCTTTGTAAAGGCAGCATAAGTGTTTACCATTCCTGGTTTCCTCAATGCTATCTGTGAACTCAGGGATCTGTGCTCCCAACAGGATTAAAGAAGAAACAAAGAGTTTGGTGTTGGTAATAGATATTTTGGTATGTGCATATGCGTGTATGGTGCAGGGGTAAAGCCAGGGCCTTGATGCGCTAGACATGCTTTCTCTCTTAAAAACAAAACAAAACAAAACAAAACGAATTTTCGCTTTCAGAAATCTTTAAGTTTTTGAGAACAAGAACTTTGTTTTAATCATGGAGAATCCACTAACCTGGGAAAGTAAAGGGTTTCTCCAGGGACTTTCGGGGACCGCTGGTCACGAAGTGCAGTGGGAAGAAGAAGGGCTTCTTGAGCGTCCTTACACCTAAAATGCTCATGATTTCTCCCGTGAATTTGGTGATGACACTACTCGGTATTTAAGGTCTGTTTGTTTTGGCTGGGTGGCTACAGACCTTCATTCAGAGGCACTGGGACAGTGAAGGAGACCGTGTTTACACACAGCAGAACCAGGAAGGGTGGGATAGTGGCATCATTCCAGCTGTCTGGACATCCAAGCTGGGATTACAGTGGAGCACGGTAAAAGCTCCCGGATGCCTTTATTGATCTACTGCACTGTTTCCTTAGGTAGCACTCATCCATAGGAAGTGTGAGCTCTGAGTCGCTGCTTCATGCTGGCAGCGTGAGGAGAGTAAGGCACCCGTGGACTCACTCTGGTGAGCCTTGTTCTTCATCCCTATGGAGAGAACGTGGCTTCGGATGTGTGCGCCTTTATTCTCATTGACATAAAAGCAGGGAGCTGAGCTGAAGAGCCAGGGAGAAACGACTTCCTTTTCTTAAGCTGTGGTACTTGGAGTCAGCTAGGACCGGATATCAGGAAACATCTGTGTGCTGTAATGTTTCCATGTCTCTGAGACTATATACGTCTTTTCTTTAATATATATTTGCTGCCTTGGACTAGGTGAAATCTACACTTTGAAAAAAAAAAACCCAAGAGTATGTCAGAGTGATCAGCACAGGAGCTCAGAGGTCAGGGAAAGTAAGTTGAGATTAGAAGGTGGACTAGTGTGCACAGTGCAGGCCATGGCTACAAGGTCGTGAGAGAACACAAGGCAGTTGCTTGTTAGTTCTCCAACAAAGACTTTCCAGAGAGGATAGCAGGAACCATGTGTCCCTCCAGGGTCTGGGTCAGAGCCGTCTACCTTTGTAGTTTTCCTAGGCTGCAGGATAGGACCGACAGAACCGTGATAAAATGTGATGTTCTTCAAATCGATACTTCGTCGAATCTGGTAGTTTGTTAGTTACTGTACTAGACATAGTGGGCACTCATTTGAGGCCCTGCAAAATACTGTTAGACTTCTGTGGCCACTGTGGAAATCAGTGTGGAGGTTTCTTTACAAGCCAAAGATAGAATTATCATAAGATAAAACTGTATCACCCCCAAGTAGGTACCAAAGGGATCTAAATCGGCCTATCACAGAGATACTTGCACATCTGTGTGTATCAATCACAGAGATACTTGCACATCTGTGTGTATCAATCACAGAGATACTTGCACATCTGTGTATTTCAATCACAGAGATACTTGCCCATCGGTGTTTATCCCTGTACGATACACAAAGTAAGCAAAATGTCCATCAGTGGATAAATGGGTAGAGGAACTGGTGTATGTTCACCAATGTTTCATTCCACTGTAATGAAGAGTAAAATTATACTATTTTCAGAAGAATGCCTGGAACCAGGAATTACTATGTAAAGCAAAATAAGCCAGATGGACAAATATCATGTATTTCCTCTCATATGTGGAATCCACATTTTTTTAAAAAAGTGCACACATAGGACATGAAACTAGAGGGCACTCTGGAGGGGAAGGAGGGTGTTGAAAGGGAGAAGGAATGAGAAGGGGTGTGGTTGTTCAAATGGAATGTCCCCCATAAGTCTCAGGGCTTTGAAGACTTACTTGGTCTGCAGTTGGTGACTGTTTTGGGGAGGGCTAGGAGGTGTGGTCTTAAGGGAGGAAATGCCACTGAGGACTGGCTTTGGGGTTTCCCAAGACTCACCCTGTTTTCAGTGCCCTCTCTGCTTGCTGTTTGTGGTCTGAGATGTGAACTCTCAGCTGCTCTTGCTGCCTTGCCTGCTTGCTTCCACGTTTGCCCACTGTGATGGGCATGGACTCTTATCCCCCTGCAACGTTAGGCCTCAAATAAACTCTCTCTTCTATAAGTTGGCTTCACCCTGGTGGTTTTTATCACAGCAGCAGAAGGCCTGACCGAGACAAAGGGTGACAGGGAAAAGGAAACAAATTTGACATGATTTCTCTCATGTGTGGAGCACACACACATAAACACGCGAACACATATATTACATGAAAAACCCAAGGGGGTATGAGGGGGGTGACCATCAAGAATATGGAGGGAAGGGTAGGGAGCATAATGGGAGGGTAAATATGAGTGAAATATAATGAAAAACATGTCTGAGAATGTCATAATAAAGTCCATTTTGATGTATACTAGCTAAAATGTTATAATTTAATAACATGATCATATATTGATATTAATTATGAGTGATGAAACACAGCTGGGATGGGGTCATTTAATAACACAGACTGGGATATTGCCGTGCGATAAATTCTCTGGAGTAGGAGGAGTAAATGCAGGGCATTGTGAAACCTACTCCATTTCCAGGGAGGGGAGCTTCTGTGGGTCTTCTCAGCATGAGTCAGCTAAGCTCGAAAGGATACACACTTCTTCATCCAGGCAACGGCAGAAAAGCATTCTGGGTCCATGTTTTATATGCTAGGCAGCAAAGGTGAGAACAGATGGCTTTCTGAGGACTACTCATGGAAGGTCAGTTTGATTGGCGCAGAAAGCGCATCGTGACCCACTGAGAAATCAGCTGAAGATACAGCCTTTTCTGGCGTACCAGTTGTTGGTAGTCCTGTTTAGGAGAGGCAGGGTCAGGGAAAGCCAAGTTCCCTGGAGGACTCGGCCAAGAGAAGAGATTCGGTAGACATCAGGGAAGATGACTGAGGTTTATAGCCAAGGTAAATGGTTATAATCACAAAGGGCTGTTTGCAAGGCTGGTCTCTGGTCAACATCTGGTGACTTCAAACTCAGGAGAGTTTCCCCCAGTGTGTGACAGGCATGGCCCAGTGTGACTGCACTGATGGTATTGACATTAGCTTTATACTGAACAACCGCTGTCCTTCTGGGAACCTAAAATTAGCCAGGGGCTGCAGGGGATCAACCTTCAGGAAAATCTCTTGTCCATCTGCATCGTTCCACTGGCTAGCAGCATTTCCTACAGGAGTTACAGGTCTCATGCTGACATCACCGGAAGGGGACCCTTGATTTCCCCGCATCGTTGCTCCTGATGCTCTCCCGTTGCTGACTCTACTTGGTGCTCCTTCATCATAATGGATTATGGCCGTGATTTTGGCCATATGCTGAGTCTCATAAGCCATCTGGACAAATCCCTGAAAGTGGCTGTGCTTTGTACTTCTCTGCTGCAGTCCCCTGCAGTAGTACCTCAGGGGTTAAGAACACAGAAGGAGTGGTAATTATGGGATGGGGGCAACCACATGTTCTTCTTTACGTTTTCCAGCTTAGTTGCCCGTATTCCCCCACCTGGGTTATTTGGAGTTGGCATTTAGTTATTGACTGTTTTTGCTTACAAAATTAATTTACCTGGGAAACATGCTCCCCCTCAACATGCTTTCATTTGTTCAGCCAGTCCTTGGTGAGATGTCCCTGGACATTTGAAATCGGGTAAGCATTTTAAAGGCCATAGTGATGCTTAGAAGTAGGAACCGAGTGTTCGAAGAGGTCACCACCACACTGGGAAGATTTGCCTCTGAAAAGCAGAATAGCATGCATTTCGGACATGAAATATTTCCATATGAAGATATTTTTGTCCTTGAGAAGTTGCCCAGCATGTTCCATATTCGTTGACGGGCATGGTGAATAGTTTATGTCGTCATACACATTATGCTTACTTCAAAGTAGATATGTTGTGTTTCAGGTCCTCTCTCATGTGAGCAGTGTTTCCTCTCCCGCTGTTAAAACATACTTAAAATTAATATTCAGGACCTGTTCACCTCTTGGCAAGGCTCCCTAAATTCAGCGTGACTTCCATCTTCGCCAGCTGAGTATGCCCTCTGTGGGGAGGTCAGATCAATTTCCCATAGTAGAGTGAAGGGCCTTGTGAGTCAGAGGTCCACCTCTGCATGTAGGGAGGGACCCTTCGGCTGGCTCTTTCCACTTAGGCACAGTGAGGGGGACTGATCTTCAAGTTAGCACACTGATCTTACAGTCAGCACACTGTGCCGTGTGTAAGCAGTGTGAGCATGGTGCCTGCTGCTCACGCCTCACAGAAAGCCCCCCATTTAACTAACAGGACACATTTGTGTTACCCTGGGAAACTAAAGGGTTTTGATTGGAGCTGTCAGCATTCTAAGGAAACATCAGCCAATGAAGTTAGTTCATTAAGATGTCAACCCCCTTATCCAGAGTTTTAGATTCTAATGGTCTGGCCTATTTTTTCCTCCATGGAGGAAAATAGAAATTAAACGTTCAGCACCACGACTCTGGTAAATGTCTCTTGCTCAGACATAACACTGCCGTGTATTAGGTCCCCTTGGCCAAGGCCACTGTCATTCCTTGACAAATGAATACAAGTGTTCATTTGAAACCACACTTTCTGGATTTTTCTTTGATCGTGTATGTTTTACTAAATATTTTCCCCAGCTTATTGGAGTTGATGTGAATTGCCTCGTACACATTTGGTCTCAGAGACATATATCAGCACAGTTGTATGTGTATGTTCTGAAATGCTTGTGGTCCCAGCATTCCACTCCTGTGTTTTATTACAGTTATTTCCATATCTTATGTCATCATTAAGATTGTGAAGGTGTTTAAGATGTTTATTTCTAACGAAGCGAGTACTTCCATGGGTTCGAGATTCAGGAGGGAATGAAGGACAAGAAATGGGTACCCAGCAGGCATCAACTAAAACTCACTGGGCAGATTGGCCTCTGAGCAACACTTAGAGCGACCATCCTGGATACCCTTTGTCTGGTTTATCAAGGTAGCAGGACAATGCATGGGTCTCAGGCGGCTGGGGTAGTGGGAGCCGAATGTGTGTAGCCTCATTCTACAGCGGGGAGAGAGCTACAGTGAGAACATTGTCCAAAGTGTGCTGCCTGAAGGAGCAATTGTCCCGTCTCCCAACTGAGTAATCAGTGGGGTACAATTATCAGAAATGAAACAAGAGCCAATTTGTCTCTTTACTTTTCTTTCTCCTCTGATTTTGTTAATTTCCAAATGATCGAGGGAGATTATTTTTCTGCTATTTGGGCAGTGCTATGCCATTTTTATCATTTATCAAAAGTGGTAGTTAAGATATGATTAGGAAGAAGGAAAACTTGGTGAAGTATTTACTCATGAAACTATGTAGAACTCTTAAATCAATGGTTCAAAATGGGACACTTAAATTTGACAGATCTTGTCAAATACTCCACAGTTGAAAGCGGCGTTTCTTGGAATTTTGAGCAATGTATTTGGTGATCTCTGGAGTAGTTCTATTTGTTAAAACTGCCAAATCCTGAGACGATACTGTAAGTAGCTTGTACTGTGTCTTCTTTTTTAATTTTCATATTAATGTTTAAATGCCTTCTGTTCCAACATAAATGGATTTTGCTTAACAAATCTTGCTCGTAATTAGGCTCTTACCAGCTTAAACTGGCTCCTGGAAGCGTGCAACACATCTCTTCTTCATTAGTTCTCTTAATTGAGTTACAGAAGATGAAATATTATTATGTCACAAATAATTGTGTCTTACTTGCCTTTTTCTTGAAGCTTTCAAAAGAGTTTATGTTTTTTTTTAATGACAGAAATGTTTTATTTTTCCCTTAGCTCTATACTTCAGCCCTGAGTCTAACACTATTCCTTGCAACAGCTGAGGTGCATCTTACAGGTCCTTAAATCTTGTTAATTCTTAATTTTTACCTAAGTGCTTATGTTATATTTTCTCTGATCCTGCTGGCATTGAAAGCCTGACAACACGTTCCACGAGACTTGGTGAAAACATCACACACAAAAGATCCAAAGTCCCTTTCACTTGCTTTCCACTAGTGAATTTGTAGCTCATTAGTGATACGGATCTGGGTAGATAGACAACTTTGCTAATTGTGGAAAACATCATCTATACATTATTTTTATTACACATAAGAGATAGTCATGCAATTTTGAAAAGTTTTCTATCATTTTTATTATTTCCTTAACAATAAGGACTTGGCTATTCTGTGACTCCTGAGCTAAGGCGATAGAAGAGACAAGTTCCAGGGTAGCCTCTTCCAGTGCTAGCTGTTATGTTTGTTTATCATCTGCCATCCCCAAATCTCTTCTTTTTGGCTTCTTGATGGGAATCTTCCAAATGGCTGAGAAAGTATAAACATTTTATTTCCCTGAGAAGAAAAAGGCAGGGGGGAATCCAATTCCCCAAAGAGAAATGAAATTTATTATTTCATAAGGTAATACATTACTTGAGGGTCCTGACTGGCCCTGGCTTCTATCCATCATAGTTTCTATCATGTGTGTTTTCTAAAGGTCAGTTTCATTTTAGAGACTTTAGGCTCACCGCAGGATTACAGAGGGTGTAGACGATGCTCCTGCCCCATAAGTGCCAACCCTCTCCCATCCTCCTGACCGCTCCACCGTGCACCTCCTTGTTCCTGTCAGCAGACCCATGTTGCTGCCTCCCTGTCACTCTGTGTCTGTCATACCTTGGGATTCATTCTTAGCCCTGAAATTCTTGTGTTGGGAATGACGGATATGGCAGACATCAGTTGTGATTGTGTTGTGTGGAGTGGTCTCACTGCCCTAAACACCCCCGTGACCATCCTGTTCAGTTTTCCTTTCCTTTGTTGTCCCTTCAGCCACCAGTTTTGTCGGTGTCTCCCCAGTTATCTTTTCAGACTGGCTTCTTTTGCTTAGCACCATGCATCCAACATTTCTTTCTGTCTCTTCATGGTGTCACACATAGCTCATTTGTTCTTAGCGCTAATTACTCCTACCTCGTCTGGGTTCCTATACTTGTCTATCCATTCAGTCAACGTAGGACGTCTTGATTGTGTTCCAGTTTGGGCAATCAGGGACAGTGATGTTGTAAGATTGCAAGATTCTGTGTAGAAATTAGCTTTCAACCCTATTTTGATAAGAATCACCAAATCAGACTACTCTGTCAGGTGGTAAAGTATATTTGATATTTAAGAGATTGTTAAAGTCTAGAAAACGGCTCAGTCGACAAAGCAAAGCAAGGCTGATGACCTCAGTACAATCTGTGGATCCCCTGTATGAAAGGAGAGGGTTGTTCTTTGACCTCAATACACGCATTGTAGACATAAACGTACAGGGCCCCAATAAACAGACAAACAAACAAACAAGCGTGATTTAAAAGAGAAGATGAAGTGCCAGGTCTTCTGCAGTTTTGCTGCTGGTCACATTCTGCCACAGTGAGGGCGGCTCCTGTTACCCCACCCACCTCTCACCCTGCTGGTGCTGGGTGTCGTCAGTGTTCTGAGTTTTGACTCTTCTAATCTGTATGTAGCAGAATCTCATGGCTGCTTTAATTTTCATTTTGCTGATGACATATGATGAAGAACATCTTCTCATGTGCTTATTTACCATCTGTATCCATTATACATTTTTAATTCAAAGCCATTAGGATTGAAACAGGTTGTAAGGGAGAGACAGTAGGAGGGAGGGAGGGAGAGAGGGAAAGAAGGAGGGAGAGAGGGAAGGAGGGAGGGAGGGAGACCCCATCTAAGTAAACCACCTGCTTAGAAACTGCCTTCTTCTTGCTGTTGTGCACACAGCTGCACACCTCTGCACATAGCTGTTGCAAGCAGACTTTGCGGGAGAAGGAAGAGGCTGATGGGTACTGAGAGCTTGTTATGCTTCAAGGTGGTGTTAAATGCTTCAGCCCATTGCTTGTTGTTTTAATCACAAAAACTCCTCTGGAGTGGACGAAATTATCATCTCTATGTAGCAGTTGAGGAAACCGAGTTGGGAGGAGCCGATAGGTCACAGCACGGAGATTAGGACCTGATTCAGTGACTGGACTTTGTGCAGATCGTCTTTACAGTTGACTGTTGAATTAAAGAATGTAAAATGTCCGAAGACAAAAATATGGGGAACGCTTTGCAAGAGACCCTCTAGCATGAATGGAAACACATATTTTCCATTTGGTTCACTTGACTGATCCATCATGCCCAGTTCTCCTGGCTTTGTCTGCCTTTGTTTCCTCTTGTGTCTGTAGCCTGCTGAAATCATACTTGGAGGAAGGTTTTGCCATGCCATCTGTGAAGATCTCCATCCAGTCAGTGGCTGTGAATTGAGCTTTATTCTTTACTCAGTGAGACATAGGTAAATAACCTCACTGAGTCAAACTTTTCATTTTCTCGTCTGTAAACCTGAACGCTGGCGTTACTGGGGTGGCAAATAAAATTGATACTCTGCAGCTGTTTACTGAAAGGATGGATTTTATTTCTCTTCTCTTCTTTTTTTCCTCCTCCTCTTCCTCTTGGAAAAGATGCTCGTTCACTTGGCAGGATGAAGTAGGGAGACAGGGATGAGGGGCATCAATTACATTCCTGCTAATTTGCTGATATCTTTTTTTCCCCTCATCAACTTTATTGAGCAATAATTTTATACAATTAAATGAATCTATTTAATTGGACGAGTTTTGACAGTTTCATACTCCCTTGAAACCACAGTCACAATCAACACACAGCACATCCCCCCAACACTCTCTCTCTCTCTCTCTTTCTCTCTCTCTCTCTCTCTCTCTCTCTCTCTCTCTCTCTCTCTCTCACACGCACACGCACACGCACACCACACACACACACACCATTATTAGGAAAAATAAAATTATTTGAACATAAGCATCATGATACTAAACAGTTGCGTTTCTAGAGAATGCCGCTGCTAGGCAACATAGACGGCTTGGATACACTGAAAGAAGGGATGATCTCCAGCAGGGTGGGGCAGTGTGAGGTGTTCTCACACTACTCAGAATGGTGTGCAATTCAAAGCTTAAACAGATCTTTAAAGTTAAACACTTTGTTGTATTTTACTCCCCCCCTCCCGTGTGTGTGTCTCTATGCATGCATGCATGCATGTGTGCGCGTGCATGTGTACTGCCTTGGCATGCATGTGTGCGCGTGCATGTGTACTGCCTTGGCATGCATGTGGAGTCAGACAACTACTTGTGGGAGTTGGGTTCCTCATTCCCTGTAAGCCCTAGGACTTGCCCTTAGAATGTCAGGCTCCGTGGGGTGTGCCTTACCCACTGACCCATCTCATTAATCCCTGAGTTGTTTATTTCTGGAATTGTTCATGTAATGTTCTCAGGTCATAGTTGTCTCCAGGTGACTGAAACAGCAGTAGGGAAAGTGACAGATGAGAGAAGGCACATCTGTCTCTTCTTGCGATCCAGCCTCTCCACAAGGCTCAGCCTTTCACTGATGGCTTTTTTCACTGTCTGGTGATTTGAGGTGTATGTAAGTGACATCACTGTCACTCTCCCACCTAACTTACCTCACTGGCTCTGTGGTATTCAGACACATCTCTTCCATTGGGTATTGTTTCTATTACTGAGCATTGTTCCATTTTGAATACATATTGCATTTTTATTGATTTCCTATTAATAGGTGTGTAGTAGTACTTTCTCATGGGGACTGCCAGCCCCCAAATAATGACTGAAGGCTTGGCCTTTAGCTTAGGCTTATTCCCAGCAAGCTCTTATACATTAAATCAAAGCCACAGAGAAACCCTGTCTCAAAAAAAAAATTAACCTGTTTCTATGAATCTATGTTTTATCATGCAGCTTTTACCCCTCTCCCATTGGGGGGGTATAGAGTTTATTTAGTGGTTATGGAGGGGGAAGGGAAGAAGGGGAAGAGGGGGGGCATGGCAGGATAGAGTATAGGTCAAAGGTCATATGGCTGGGTTGATGTCCCGATCCCTACAACGGTAGTCTTGCTTGGTCATAGGAGATGACCAGACTACGTATCCCGTATTATTAGGACTCTTAACTGAGGTCATCCTTGTGGATTCCTGGGAGTTTCCGTTGCACCAGCTTTCTGTCTGACCCTGGAATGACCCCTTTCCAGTTCTCTTTCAACACTCCCCATCCCATCCCACCCCACACCTGATCCCTTCAGTTCTCATCCCCACCTTCCCCCAATCTACCCATGAAATCTTTTCTATTTTCCCTTCCCAGGGAGATCCAAGTGTTCCCCCACTGAGCCTTCCTTGTTACCTAGTCTCTCTGGGGCTGTGGATTGTAGCTTGGGTACCCTTTACTTTACAGCTACTGTTCACTTCTAAGTGAGTACCAACCATGTTTGTCTTCCTGGGTCTGGGATGATTTTTTTCTAGATCCTTCGATTTTCATGTCTTTGTTTTAAACAGCTTAGTAATCTTCCATTGTTTAAATGTACCACATTTCCTTTATCAATTGTTTAGTTGAGGGACATCTAGGTTATTTCTAGTTTCTGTCTATTACAAATAAAGCTACTCTGAACATAACTGAGCATATGTCTTTGGGGTATGATTGGGCATCCTTTAGGTATAGGCTCAAGAGTGATCTAGCTGGATGTTGAGGTAGATCAATTCCTAATTTTCTTAGAAACTGCCATATTGACTTCTAAAGCTACTGTACAAGTTTGTCCTCCCAACAGCAATGGAGGAGTGTTTCCCTTGCTCTACATCCTCTCCAGCATGAGCTGTCACTGTTTTTGATCTTCTCCACTCTGACAGGTGTTAAGATAGAATCTCAGAGTTGTTTTGATTTGCATTTTCCTCATGACTAAGGATGTTGAACATTTCTTTAAGTGTTTCTCAGCCATTTAAGAATCTTCTTTTGAAAGTTCTCTGTTTAGATCTGTATCCATAAAAGTAATTGCTCACTGACACCAGCACAGCAGCAGTGCTGCCCTTCCGATGCCTTGAGTCCCTGAGCATCTTGCTGTCCTCAGACCCCTCCCGTCGAGCCATCTGTCCTCATCTGCTACTTGTATTTAGAAAATAGTTCCTTGTGGAAACCACCAAGGTTTTCCTGAAGGAATTTATAGTTTATCTTTTACAGGTAGATGTATTGTCCACTTTGTCTTAACTTTTGGATTTGAACTGAGATACAGGCTACCACCCAGTTTCTCCTCAGCTCCCTCAGTGTTCTTGTGGTGGGTGATGAGATGTCCCCTTTCCCACTGACTTTCCTTTGAGTCTTTGGAAAGCAGCTTGAAGACAGACGCTAAGTAACCGTTTTGTTATATGTAATTTTACAGTGTTAAAGTCAAAGTCTTCCCTTTATTTAAATAGAAAAGGGGCAATTGTAGTAAAGAGGCTGCTAGTTAGTTCCCAGCCGCTTAACCCTGAAATAACCACACAGAAATTGTATTAATTGTATCACTGCTTGGTCCATTAGCTCTAGCTTCTTATTGGCTAGCTCTTACATATTAATTTATCCCATTTCTAATAATCTGTGTATTGCCACGTGGTTGTGGCTTTACTGGCTAAGTTTCAGCGCCTGTCTCCAGCAGGGCTGCATGGCTTCTCCTCGACTCTGCTTCCTTTCTCTGAGCATTCAGTTTAGTTTTCCCTGCCTTGCTAAGTTCTGCCCTGCTATAGGCCCAAAGCAGTCATTTATTAACCAATGGTAATCACAGCATACAGAGGTGAATCCCACATCAGGAAATGGTATGGGAAGTCCTTTTGTATATGTGTTGCTTCTATTGGTTAATGAATAAAGAATCAGTCTTGGCCTGTGATAGGGTAGAGTAGAGCTAGGCAGAGAAAACTAAACTGAATGCTGGGAGAAAGAAGGCAGAGTCAGGAGATGTCATGTAACCGCCACCAGGAACAGATGAGCCAGAACCTTGCTGCTAAGCCACAGCCACATGGCGATACACAGATCAGTAGAGATGGGTTAAATCTAGATGTAAGAGCCAGCTAGCCATATGCTTAAGCTATTGGCCAAACAGTGTCATGATGAGGGAAGCTTTGTTAACCAGTCACCTCTAAGAAGTGGAACCTAATTAAGGCATAGCTACCTGGAGCCCAGGAAGAAATACTAGGACGGACCAGGTGCTCGCTCTCTCTGGGTGATTCCCGCGAGACACAGCAGAGCTTGGACTTCCCATTCTCATGGTGTGAGTTTCCCCTTATAATAAGTAAAAATATAATTGTTTATCTTCAAGCTGGGTTGGTTATTTCATGAATCGCGTTATCATTTACAGTGTCTTAAGGTATATAGTTTCTGTGTGATTATTTCAGTTCTAAGCAGCTGGGAACGAATGAGCGGCCTCCTACTACAGCAGCTGGCCATGCTTATGTGGTCTCACATATGAATTCTGACATCCATCTTTTTTTCCAATCCAAGCTTCCCTGGTCTGGCTTTTTAGTGAGCTTTTGGGTCAATTAGTAAGTGTCCTCTGTCATACTCAGTCTTTCTCCCATTCCTCTTCTGTTTAAGTCGATTTGGATGTTTTTGTTTTCTTTATTCTTCTTTTTTTGCCAATTCATATAAATTTTCGAACCAGATTATTGTCATTTTGGTTAGAATGCTATTGAATATAGATCACTTTCGGGAAGATTGACATCTTAATATCAGATCTTCTGTCTGTGGACATGGTCATCTCTTCATTTATTTGGAGGTCCTATTTAATTTCTCAAAAATGCCTATCTCTTGATTGACATTTCTTCTGGGCACCTACTCTAGGTCAGTAAAGTTCAAAATGCCCTGCTCTTACTCCCACAGTTTCCCTATGGACATGTATTTTTCCCCCCAGGTCAACTGTGGCAACTGAGAATCACACTGTTAACACATGTGTTACTACCGGAGTTCCAAAGGCGCCCCTCTCTCCAGCAGTCCATACAGAGGGTCTCTTAGTCTCCAGTAGTTGATACATTTGGGGATTCTCTAGTTGTATATTTGAAGAGATAATTAGCAATCATTGAATGCTCATCCCCCCCCCCAAGCAGAATTAAATCCATGTGCTATCTGACTTGCTAGCTGCATCCATGGGTGAATGGACTGATCTTTCTTTCCCCATCTCAAACTCACAGTGGACTTGTTATTAGAGAATCATGTTAGGGTAATCTCTGCAATACATGTTAATTAGATGGTATTTCTCTCTCAGTTGTCTCATTTAGATACCATGGAGCATTAAATGTGTCTTAGGCTCTCAGCATCATGAAGGAAGTGGCTAGGCTTCTCCAGAGCAGGAAAAATTGGTCTCTATCACATCTGCTGCCCATCAGCCACTGTCACCATCCTGTCCTGCGTCTTAGCATTCATGGGAGTCCCTATATGGCAGATGGGGATTTCACCTGATAAACGGTTTCTGGGTCTTTAGTTTCGTGTAATGGTTCTTTGCTTCTCCTTTAAGAGACAAGAAAAACGAATGGGCTGTTTTATACCCTCTCGGTGCTCGGATCTCCAGAGAGGGACATGTTAAAAGGCATGGTGCAGCTGTTTTATGTTGCAGTTTATAATCTAATTAAATGTGTTTTATCCAGATCATTATGGACTTCATTAAAGCTGTACTTTTTATAAGAAAGATGATGAGTTAGATGGCTGCAGAATCATCTGGGTCTGTTAAATTTTGTGATCATATCAGAAGTGCCTGGTGGAGGGAAAATACCCAGATCTGCCTTTGAGATTTCGTTGGTCACTTAGTTCTGGAAAGTTCCTGCTTCCCCTTTTGCTCTTTAATTTTTTCCCCCTATGATTCGTCGTTTGGGTATGTAGTGTGCCAAAGGAGGCCTTGTTGCTCGGCTGCTGACACTGTTGGGAGGTGTGGGAATATTTAAGGGGTGGGCATAGCTGGAGGAAGCAGGCAGCGGAAATGGAAGTCTCTCTCTGCTTTCATCTCTGTCTCCGCTTTCCTCCTCTTTCCCTCACTCCCTCTTCCCTCCCTTCCTCCTTCACCTCTCACACAGTGAGGTGAGCGTCTTTGTGCCATCAGCTCTTTGGATCTGCTACAGTTCTGTCCCCGATGATATTTGTCTTTGGCTTTTGTTATTGTCAGAGAGAGAGATGAAATGTCATTTCCTTGCTGTGAGGTTTTTTTTTTTTTCCTTTTGTGCTGTTGAAGAAATCAGTTTTATGGCCTTAGTTAACTGCTAATTGTTTCCAGCATAGGGGAAAGGCATCTAAGCCAGCATTTGAAAAGGGAGAAGTGACTCCTGTTTGTGTCTTCTTTTTTTTTGTTGTTTCATTTTGAGCATTTTCTCATGGCAACAAGAAAAGTAGTGCATGTATACACGCTAAGAGTCATAAAGCTGGGGGCTGGAGAGATGGCTCAGCGGTTAAGAACCCTGGCTGCTCTTCCAGGTTGCTGAGTTCAATTCCCAGCAACCACATGGTGACTCACAACCATCTGTAATGAGATCTGGTACATACATGTAGACAGAACACTGTATACATAATAAATAAATCTTAAAGAGTGGTCAGGCTGGGTCCTGTGGCACTCAGCCTCTGTTCTGACTCACACGTGGCAGGTGGAGGGGTCACTGTCTCCATCCCTGCCAGCACTGGTTCCTCTTTCCCCACATCGTCACCAGTCCTGGGAGCTTTTCTGACTTGGACAAGATACATGTTCAAGGTAGTTTTGATTTGCATTTCTTCAGAAGTTAAGGCTGTTTATTTTTTCATGTTTTTATTGGCCAGTTCTATCCATTGAGAGTTATCTATTGAATTTGCCATTGGTTAGATTGTTCTCTCAGTGTTTAATGCGTTGAGTTGTTTGTCTATTTTGGTTTTTAATCTTATCCCTTTAGATGAGTGTCTCTAAAGCCTTTCCCAGCGGGTAGGCTGCCCTCCCATCCCCAGGACTCTTTCTCTGCTGTGCAGGGACTTCTGAATGTCAATTGTCAGTTCTTCTGCTGTTATTTTCTGGCCCATTAGGATACTATTCAGAAAGTTATTGCCAATAGCTACGTCTCAACATGTCTTTCTTGTGTCTTCACCCAGCAGATTCTGGGCTTCATGTTTTTACGTTGAAGTCTTGGCTGCAGTTAGAATTGATTTTTGTATGGAGAGGGGCACACGCTGTCTAGTTTCACTGATATGACTGCCCAAATCCCCTTGCTAGTTTAAGAGACCTCTTCCTCACCAGATGATACTTTGCTGATTGTCAGAGAGCTGTAGATGCATGGATTTAGAGAAGAATCCTTAATTCTGTTCTCTGTTGTTCTTCACCAAGTGTTTATCTCGTTCGGAACCCTATATATTTAAGACCTACTAAATTGATTTCATCACATTTTAGTGATTAAAATAATATTGCTACAATGCCTTTTTTATTTTGATTCATTACGTGGTAAGGTTTCTCTGTGTGGTTCTGGCTGTCCTGTAACTGACTCTCTCTGTAGATCAGGCTGGCCTCAAACTCAGAGATCGACTTGCCTCTGCCTTCTGAGTGCTGGGATTAAAAATGTGCACCACCAGCAGCCAGCTAAAAATCACTTTTTAAAAAATATATATTTATTTAAAATTTTTTTATGTGTATGAGAGTTTTTGTGAATGTCTGTATGTGTACCCCATGCATGCATTGCCAGCGGAGGTGAGAAGAGGGTGTTAGGTGCCCTGAGACTAGAGTGGCAGATGGCTGTGTGCCATTATGTGGGTGATGGGAATTGAACCTGCTTCCTCTGGCAGAATAGCTAGTTCCCCCGGGCACGGAGCCATCTCTCCAACCTCACAGTTTTATCTTTCCTATGTAAAAATTTTTTACCTGACCTCTTTATTTACTTAATTTGTGTGGGCGTCTATTGTGGGTGGGTATGTGTGGGTGTGGATATGTGGTAGGGACTCTATCAGTGAGCTCAAATCCGAGCCTTAGTCTTTTCTTGTATATGTCTGACAGTAAGTTTAATAGCTAGCAAAATACTCTCACTCATCCAACTGGATGCTCTTCCAAATGAACTTTAAAATTGCTTTAAACAAATTTTATAAGGTTCTTGTTAGGTTGTGGGGAATCGGTTTATTTATTAACTTTAGAAAGCTTGATATTTTAGGGGATTACTTCTTTGGGAGCATGTTTTGTTTATTTGTTCATATATTTTTTATATTCTTCAATGATATTTTCTATTTTTCTACAGCATCAGTATATAGTTTCTGTTAAATCTATCTTACATATGATATGTTAGTTTTTATAAAGTTTTTTTTTATTCATTTGAGCTTTTAGCTATTTCTAGTATTCAAAAGAGTTAGTTATTGTATAATTATCTTAAACATTTGTACTGAGTAAATTCTCACTAGCTTAGTATTTTTTGCTGAAATTGCACTTTCAGTGTATATAATCTTATCTGTAAAGATGCTGCCCACATTTTCATATTTATTTTAAACAGCTTCTTATATCTTAGGAACAATATTTTGGCAGTCATCTTTCAAATTTCTTTCTTAATAAAATTGCCTGTAACATTTCTCCTTTGCTGTGCTGTTTGCTGTGGAATCCCACCCACTTGTCTTTCACTGTACTCAGTGATTCTCATGTTCCCCGTTTAAGTTTTTAGTTTTTTGTTTGTTTGTTTTTTAAAACAAGACTGATTTATTGACCTAATTTGTGTGTACGTGTACATATGGGACCTCATTAACTTGGCTATAAAGCTTTGGCCAGAACAGCGAGCTCTTCATCCCACTGGTACTGGTGAAAGGGGGCTGGAAATTAGTTTGCTAGCATTTTGTTTCCTCAGTGACCTATGACCTCTAGTGTCTCTACTGAGCCAGAGGCAGAGCCTGACTCCTCCCTAAATTAGTTCTTTCTTAATTCCTAAAGTGTCAGGGTGGTGTATATTGTTATTTCCCACTAATTGGCCTATAAGCCATCACAACTTTCTCTAGGAAGTAAACCCAAGGAACAACTTTTTTTTTTCTTTTGTAAAAGGAACTTTCTTTGATTTAGAAAAATAAACAGAGAATCAATTCATATTAGGTCTGCATCTAATAATGTATGCAAGTTTCAAGGTAGAAGAAATTTGGATATTATTTTAGGGAGTTACTTCCTGTCTTTAAAATAGAAACTTTGGACTAAACACATTTCAAGAGAACCTTACTGAGTTCTCAAAGGCAGCAGAGCTCAAAGGTAAAATCCGCCTTGTGTTCTGGACCCACAGGGAGCCCACAGTACTATGGGTAATCCTGACCATGCCTAAAGGGGTGGGGTCAGGTTTGCTTTCAACTGGAAGTTCTGGAAATTCTTTGAGGGAGTCATTCTGCTTTCCGCTGGTCTGCACTCAGGATTTTGCCTCTGGCAGAGTTCTAACTTCAGCCTGCACTGAGAGAAAGGAAAATACGTACAGTAATGGCTTTGGGCAGCTGCCAGGGAAAGACTAGCCCCTCCAACCATCACTTTCTATTATCCTTTACTGCTCATACGATACATTATTCATCATCCCCAAGTATGTTCATTATGAATGCTGTTTAATCACGTTTTAAAGGTAAACAGCATTTATCAAATTATCATCCGGCATCTTGCTCCAAGCCAGCCCCTTTCATTCTTCACCGCAAGCCTGTGCCCTGGGGGAGAACATGTGTGTTTATTTCTTGTCCCAGTGTCTGTCCAGAGGTTGAGAACTGTGCACGTGTCCTGTTGAGTTATTTCCCATGTTTTAGCCCCCCCCCCATATTAAAGTAATCATCTTGGTTTGCTAGTGTTGCTCCAACCTCAAGACATAGTTTAAATGTGTGTACTACTTTAGTTTGCTTTTCTAGGCCAGCCTGAATATCTGTTGTGATACTCAAACATTTTTGTTGTTGTTTTGAATATATAAATATCACTATTCATTTTGTGTAGTATATACTGGCAATATTTATTTAATTGAACTGAATGATAACTGTATTGTTGGACCTTGGTAAATTACGTAATTTTGTGAAGAATATCAACAATTGTTCAATGTTTTTATTCCTGTAGTCCATTTTTAACTTTGAGGATAGTGGATAGAGCAGAGTTAATTCATGTGTTCAGTACTTTAAAGGTGTACTGCATGCATGTGTTAACATGTAGTTATATGTAGGTAGTTAAGGATGTGAAAAACCAAGCAGAGATATTCCAGGAGCCGTATCTTCATGCATGGCTTTAATCTTAATATTCCTGAGGCAGAGGTAAACAGATCTCTGTGAGTTCCAGGCCAGCCAAGGCTCTACAGACCCTGTCTCAAAAACAACAACAAAATATGGAACTGTGAAAAAGAGAAAACATTCCCAGCATGCTTTAGGACTCTCAGGCTACTAGGAATGATGATGATGATTATTATTCCATAATAATCCATTTCTCCAGCCACACTGGTGCGTTAGCACGTCAGGACTTCCGTCTTTCTCTTGTCTAACTGTAGCAAATGTATGGAAAGCTCATGGAGTCTCATGTCATTCTTGGGCATGGGGTCACACTACTCTCTGTTTGTTTCCAGCCTTAGTATTTGTGTTGCTGAAGTGAGCCATGTGTGGTTCCTAAAGTAGGGATTTATTTTGGAACCTATGGGTTTCCCCACCTTTGCTTTCTTAGCATAGTATGTGTCTCCAGTCTGAGCCGTACCTACCAAGAGGAGCCTGTTCCAGATGCTCATCAATGCTGCAGAAGGTGACAAGTGCCAAGGCCACTTTATACAAGGACTAGGTATAGAGAAATGGTGTCTGCCCGTCCTCTCTCTTCCTGGACACTCTGCACCACACACGCACCTTGCTTGTCGCTTTCTGGAGTTGGAGCATGGCCTCTGGAGTCAGGCGGACATGGAGGCGCATCCTTCACATATTGGCTGTCAGTCATAGACCTACAATAGACTCCTTTAAACTTTTGAATCCTCCTTTTCCTCCACTGTGAAACAAAAGAAATCAAGCTTGTGATGGAGAATGTTCGAGAAGTGTCACCCTGAAGTGCCACACAGAGCTCAGTAGCTGCCCATGTTACTGGTTTCGGCCAGGCCTAGAAATGATGGTGAAAGTCTCTCCAATTGCCCAGACCATTCTGCTTCTGGTAAAAAAAAAAAAAATCCCTATTATCTATCTGGAGTGAGCCCTGACTCCATCTGATATGCCCACCCACTCCAACTGTGAATGGCCTTGTGCTCCCATTACGACCCTTGCCTAGAGAGCATGCTCATTGCTGGCTTATTTTACGGCTGCTCCAGCCCCACCAAGGTAGGGTGTGTTTGCATGAGAGCACACATCCACCCACACCCATGTGCACGCCTTTTACAGAAAAAAATCAACTCTGAACAAAGAAGATAACCAGATTTGCTATGTGAGACGAGAAAGATTTTATGTGTGTTTCAGCATCCGTGAAATTTTGTCTTCTGATCTTTTAAACTTTTTTTTTTCCCCAAAACCACATTGGGGGAAGAGGGGGGGAAGATCTGAGCTTTTCACTTTGTGGGGATTCTGAGTTGTGTGTTCCCACCTAGTCTTCTGTTTGCCTACCACAAATTCTTCAACACCTGGACATTAAAGGAAGAAAGGGTACAGCCATCTGCCTTGCACTTATGTGATTTTTCAAACACAGTTCTAAGCAGCAAATATTAAGATACAATAGAATCAATGACATGTAAACCACAAAGTTTTAGAGATATATAAAAACTTAGAAACCCAAAAGCGTGTGTGTGTTTAAGATGTTTTAATGAACAACCACCACTGCCTTTGAAATAATCTTTTTTTTTTTTAACGATAGAAGATATGGGGTCCATTTTGTTATAAGGGAGCAGGAAGTCCATTTATAACAAACAGTAGCACGAACAAAGCTCTACTGAAATCTTAATTCTCTGGTGGGCTTGGCCAAGGACAAAAGGCTTGGTAGCAAACTGTGCCAGCAAGGTTACAAAAGAACAAGCGTTTTTCAGAAAAGGTAGATGGGGGAGGGGGGTGAGAGAGAGAGAGAGAGAGAGAGAGAGAGAGAGAGAGAGGTAAGTGCATGTAAGTAACGACTCAACAAGTACATGTAGAGGAATTTGTCCCGTATTTATTTATCAAATATAGACAGTGACAGATGTATAAGACATTAACCACACCTTAATTTGCATCAGTAAAAGAATAGAGACAATCTGAGCATCCATCAGTGCTTTTGCTGTAGTAACCATTCCTTGAGACAGTCATGCAAAACAATGGAGAAGCTCAGTGTCTTCAGGTGAAGCTAAGTTAGCACTCAGCTATTTTGATAAGAGTAACTCCCATGTGCCACACTGAGTATGGTCACTGTGTGTAAAGGAAAGGCAGTAGAGCACCTGAATGTGTTTACACAGAAAGTAGAACCCAAAGAAAGGTAAAGTTGATGTCTCTGGACATAGAAAGCCCTAAGAGAGAGAGGATCTTCCTCTCCACTCTTCAGTGTAAAGGGAAGGAAATCTTACAGCCCATTTTGGTTACAGTCTCACATAGCTTTTTCATCAAAACTCCTAATTGAGATTTTTTTCGGATGATGGTTTCTCCAATGAGATCTGCAAGACTGTTGGCAGAGCCACCGTGGCGTGATGGCTCTGGTGGCTTCATTGCACAAGCTGTGACCCATCTGCCCATGTCCAATTCTTGTCACATGCATGCTTGTCCCAGAATCTCTGTATTTCTCAGCCTTCTGGGAATCAGTGATGCCGGGTATTTTTAGACAGTGTTCCCCTGCAGGCTCTGCTAATCCAGTTGCTTTTACCTATGGGCCTGACATATTGGAACGTTTGTCTCACTTGCAATAAATGCTCATTAGTTGTTCATGCTGTCTTTTGAATATTTATTTTTATATAGAACAAGTTTTATATCATCAACAAGCAAACATTTAGATAATCATAGGACCAAAATATGGGGGGCAAATGTGCACTTCTCAAATCTGTTCTCTCTTTCTGTCTCCCTGGGCAAGATTTGCCTGTAGTGGAAGGACCTGAATATGGATGAGCACGTGTTGCATGCCGATCTTCAGTTATAATTGCTTGCGGTAGAACAACAGGCAAAGAAAGTAGATGGGGGCTATAGGCAATCAGAGTCAAGGTCCCCACACCTGCCAGGTCCCATGAGTGGCACACAGTCTTCTGCAGAGTAGAGGGAATGCCGCTGCCCTGTGACAAGAGTTCCCAATTAATGCGGCTCAGGTGCATCTGTCTGTCAGTAGCTCACCTCAGGAAGCGACAGCCTGTCCTGCTGCAGAAGTCCGTCAGAGGGCTCATTTGGTAAGTGCACCAAGCGGCAACCTGGGACCTGAGCTGAGTGACCAGGATCCTGTTCCCTGCTCATTTACCTCAAGTCAGGAGTAGCAGATAGCTGACAAGGAATCATGGCTGGCAGGCTCCTAAGGAGGAGGCCTTTGTATGGTAAACGCCATTCTGAAAGCATATGTTCCTCAGACACAAGGTCATAGAAGAGATCAACGCGGCAGATTGCTAGATCTGGGTCACTGAAATAAAAATGTGTTTACCCTGTCAATTTTGGAATGAAGACCTTGGCATCCTAAATTAGAATCGATGAGTTTAAACAGGACTGTCTGGTGATTATGTATACTGGGTGGTGACCTGGCAGTCAAGAGGTTGTGTCAAGATTTATTTTGGAAGCTAGCCATTATATGGTCCATTGTGTAATGTTGGGGAAATGGGATATTGTGTGTGTGTGTGTGTGTGTGTGTTTGTGTGCGTGCATGTGTGTGCCCGCGCGCGTGTGTGTATTTCCTTGTCTGTGTTTTCTCTTCCCATATATGTGGAGTAGCCAGGAACTTTCCACAGACTCACTGATGCTTCATGGCCCAGGAGAGGACATAGGTCTCTGGGCATACTGAGGGAGTGTTGCAGCATCAGCGGAGCCCCGTAGATTGCCACAGCCCCTGAAAGACATGGTTGTGCACCCTCCAGGGTTGTCCACACGCCGTCTAGAGTTGCTGGTCTTCCCCTTCACTCTGCCAGCTTTAGCCGCACCACCCATGCCGATCCCAGGCCAGACCCCACTTACCCGTCTTTGCAGGTTTGCTCCGTAGATCTCTTCTCCCTTTGTTCTCTTTCTGCAGCTAGGTGTGAGCATTTGAGCCCAGAAGACCCTGCCGCACACATTCTGTCTTCTTCGCTGACTGCAAAAGAGCATACTATTGAAGTTTTGGCTTCGATTCTTCTCTTGTGACTGTGGTTCCTGGCAAACTGCATTACTGTCCCTGCAGCCAGTTCTGTTATTCACAGTGTGTGTGTGTGTTTGTGTGTGTGCGCGCGTGCGTGCATGTCTTTCTTTATGTTTTCTCTTCCCGTATTTGTGTGTGTGTGTGCATGTGTCTTTCTTTGTCTGTGTTTTCTCTTCCCATATGTGTGTGTGTCTGTGTTTGGCATGTGTGTACGTGTGCACATATGCATGCGTTGTATGCGTGGGTGGATTGGTATGCATTTCTATATGTGTGCAGAGGCCTCTAGGAAGGTATCAAGTATCCTGTTCTTATCCTTCCCTGCTTTCTTCCTTGGAGATGGTGTTTCTCACTGATCTTGAAGCTGGCAAGCTCCAGAAACCCTCCCGTCTCTGTTCCCAGCAATTCAACCATCAAACACAGAGCCGTGGCCACACCCACGATGCCAGGGACCCAAACTCAGATCCTCGTGCTTGTGCCCAAGTGCTCTTCCCTGCTGAGTCCTACCCTTGGCCACATACACATATTTGAAGAGGAAAATCGGTGGAATCCAAACCGCTCAGCTTTGTCATGGGAAAGCGATTTGATTCTCCTCCCAAGTCCTGATTTCTAGAAAAGCCTGTGCATCAGGGAGTATTTGTATTAGGATTAGAGCCTTTTTGTGAAGTTAGAGTTTCATTTGGTCCAGAAGGAAAGCTCTTGAGAACACATGCAGTCTGTTTACAACTTCTTGAAGGGTGTGTCTCGAAGAACACTTGGAAATCTGTTACTGCTGAGGACTGGCTGTGCTAGACAATTTTCCATATATTTAATAGCTGCTTAAATATCATTTAGTTCCATGCATCATCTAATCACTGCAGTGATCTTCTGAAATATATATATATTAGAATTACATATGAATTAGAGCTGTTACTTTGAGGTACTTACAGACTCATACATGTTTGTAAGATATAATGCAGAGAAATCTCTGAAGCCTTTATCTACTTCCCAAAGAGGTTACATTTTTGTCTTTGTCTTTTTCATGTCATGCTAGGGGTGGAATGTGGGGCTTCACAGCTGCTGAGCAGAGTCTCATGCATGCTGTGTATACACACTCTACTGCTCAACTCCGTCTCCAGTCCCAGTGGCTGCATTGTGCAAAACTGTCATCCGATATCACAGTCAGGACCTTGGCATTGATGGAGTGTGCCCATCACCGGGAGAGTCCCTCAGGTGGTCCTCTTATAGCTGTGCCCAGTGTCCTGCCACACCGCTCCAGCTTTAAAAATTGTGCAGATATGCTCCATTTTACACTCTTTCCTTTTCAAGAATGTTATATAAATAAAATAAAATAGAAAATATTTGATAGTTTAGCGTGAGCTTTCCCTTTAGCAGAGTTCTGTGCAGGTTCACTCCATCTCTTGCATAGATCCGGTCTGTTCTTGTTGCTAAGGAGTAGTCCATGGTCTGGAGGGACCACAGTTTCCACCAGTGAAGTGCAGCTGGTTTTTTTCTGTCAACCTCAAAGAAATCTCAGACAAGTCTCACTCAGTCCCTGTGGCCCCCAGCTCTCCCAGCATCCCTCAGTACTATGGTTCCTCCCAGCTCTCCCAGCATCCCTCAGTACCTATGGCTCCTCCCAGCATCCCTCAGTACCTATGGCTCCTCCCAGCTCTCCCAGCATCCCTCAGTACCTATGGCTCCTCCCAGCTCTTCCAGCATCCCTCAGTACCTATGGCTCCTCCTTGCACTTCTTACCCCTTTGCTTCCCCAACTTTCCAGGCAAGGGGCTGGGCTTTGCTTCCCTTCTCCCAGCCCTGTCTCTTGTAAACCAGCCATATTGTCCATCTGTGCTCTCCCTCACAGCTACACTACAATCCTTCTCCTCAGCCATATTTTGGAATGGTCATTTCCTCATTTTCATTTCAACTTCTAGTTTTTGCCTATTGCAAACAGAGTTTCTAAATATTTTTGGATATTTCTGGGGTACATGCTCAAGACTTGGGGGTGGTACACCAGTTGAACATTAGTGTGTTTTTTGGTTTTTTTTTTTTTTGTTTCTCTATTGGAAGCTTGGTCCCTAGTGATTCAATATTTAAGAAGTGTGTTCTAGCAGGAGACCGTCGGTCACTTGAGTAAGTTATCGGAAAGGATGATGGGATCCCAGTCTCTGTGGATTTTTGTAATACCCTGTGACCTTTCTTCTTGCACCATTCAAGCCGTTGATATCCACCATAAGATGACAGAGCCGGGGTGTCCCTCACCACAACCCGTGCCTTGCTGTGAGCTAAATAATCCTCTTTTCTTTGTGGTTGGCTTGCTTCAGATATTGTCATATGAAACATGAAACAAATTGATGGCTTGCAACTTGCATTGACCCCAAGAAGTATGTTATTGCGTTTTTATTCTGAGTTAAAAGTGAGAAAACAAAAGCCCATGGCCGTCACCTTGTTCAAGGTGAGCTAACTGGTCAGTTATAGGACTCAAGACGTGACCTGAGATCTGTCTGTCCCTCTCATTCTACCTTTCCCAGTAGAGGACTACTTTGTGTGACTTGTCACATAATGGTGTTTGGAACAGAAAGTGACGGGTCTGTTTCCCCCTGGCCTTAAATCTCTAAGAACGAGGCGGTGAATTTGTGGGCATATGTTTGGTGTCGAGTTTTTAATTCAAGAGTTGGAGCCCATTGAAGAGATGCCAGACTCCATGGCCATAGCGTCTTAACGTTCTAATGACAGGCAAGGCGGGGGCCTTGTGATCTTGTCTTTGTGAGAGGCTGAGTGGCAGGAGTGCTCGCGGAATCAAGGATCTAAATCTGAGCTCTCCATCTTTTTTTATGCCCAGCTGCCCTTCTTTCTGCACAGACAGCTGTCAAGGCTGTGCAGGCAGCCTGGTGACTGGCAGCTCTCAGGAAGGCAGATGTTATGAGTTGCTGCTGGGGAGGGGACATGGTACAGAGGAGAGAGCAGGAGTTCCTCGGTGATCTGATTAGGAGCAGCGGCCATGCGGTGCTGCCGGTTTGTTTGTTAGATGCGCTGTGTAGCAGCCTCTACCTGTTGTCTAAGGGTGGCTTCTGGGTGATACCCTGACAGGAAGGTGTCCTGTGGGAGACGAGGGCTCACCCTCCGTCAGACTAACATTTAATCATTAATACTTCATGACTGATCAGTAGAATCTGCCTGGACATTTACACAGAACCATTAGCTTTGTATTTACTTCTCTTTTTCTCCCCCCAATAAAAGGAAAAGATTCTTACTTAGCAGTTTGAGAATATGACAGCCAAGAAATTTCACATGATGGTGGCAAGATTCAGTGTAACTTGAGAGGCGATGTAAGTTATGCTCCTGCAGGAAATGCCCTCTCTGTTCTAGAAACTTTAAACAAGGCAGGTGGCTGCCACTCTGCATTGTGCAGCCTAAATATTGTTTCTGAATTAAAACGGTTGATGTCAGTTTAGTCTCTACCAACGGAACTGAAGCTTGAATGAAAACAGTCTGATCCTGCACTTACAGCTGCAAAGGCTTGAAGTCAGCCTCCTTGGCAATGTAGCTAACCTGAAGTAATGCTCCCTCCCAAAGGTCAGTGTTGTTTGTATTGTAATAATGGATTTTTCCCATTAACATTTAATGCTATTTCTGATCTCAATATTTAATAAACACATAAAGCAGATTCTGGAAGTTGCTCTGCCTAAGCTTATACTTTTCTTTTTGGCTGATAACAGTTAGCTACTAAGGTTGTTTAGTGTGTTTTATGACAAGGATTATCATGCCGGTGATGCCCATTTATGTGATTTCCTGTGGGGACTCCATATTAAAGAGCCACCAGACATCACTAGAAGCACAGGGAAGAAATTCTACTCTCAGACCCTTGCTATGTAACAGTAAGTTCCTTGTTCAATCAGCATGCCCACATTTGATTTCTTCTGGGAGGAAGAAACTCCGAAGGTACCAGTGATTTCTCAAGTCGTATTCTGAGGATGCAGCCCAGTGCTCCTTCCAACACGGAACTGCTCAAGAAAGTACACACAAGCTCATCTCGCTCTTTTTACGGTGTCCACCTCTACTTGGGGATGGCACATTGTCAGGTTCATGTAATGTTATTCGATGGAACCTTTCCACTCTTGAAAGCTGTATAGTCAAGATGCTTGATAAGGGTTTTTAAGACCATGTCGTTAATGATACATAGTTGTAGTGATGAGCTGCGGGCAGGTCTGCTTTCCTGACGCCCAGCTCCCGGCTGCCTGGCTAGCTTATTCCCTGAAATAACAACACACAAATTGTATTCTTTTAAACACTGCCTGGCCCATCAGCTCTAGCCTCTTACTGGCTAACTCTCATGTCTTGCTTTAACCCATATCTAGTAATCTGTGTAGCCTATGTCCATCTTGGGCCAGAGCTTCATCACATCTGCCTCACTGCCTTCTACCCAGCATCCTGTTCTGTTTGTTCCGCCTACCTATGTTCTGACCTATCAGGCCAAGCAGTTTTCTTTATTAATTAACCAATGAAAACAACAGATAGATAGAAGACCCACCTACATCACATATTAAGTAAACGATAATTTGTGTGTGCGTAGGAATCTGCAGCCCGTATAACAGGTTGGTGGCAGTGGGCTTTGTAGCAGTGTTGCTATGGGACTCTATTCAGATTTCAGACATGAATGGACTGCCGTGAATTTGAGGGTAGATTTCCAAGCAGCTGCTTGAGTCTTCATGCTGAGTGGGATTAAGTTTTACCTGTAGGGGTGGTTGAAGATGCACCTAAAAAAAAATAAATAAGTAAAACCTAGCCTTTCATCTCCCCAAGAAAAGAAGAAAAAAAACTATGATTTTGTTTGATTGTATGTTTTGTGGCTCTGTGGCCAAAGTGTGTTTCCTATAGGTAGAACTTGTACAGTTAGGAGACGTGATTTAAGAGACAGTCTAAGTGTTCTTTATGATTCTCCAGTGGAGACTCTGGAGCGGGTGGGGGATTCTAAGAGAAAGGCCTATGCTTTGCTTTTTATTTCATTTTTTTTTTGAAAAACAAATAATCTCCTCTAAGGGATGGCTCCCTGTAGAGCCCCTGAGACATTTGTAGACAGCTCCTGAAGTTATTACAAATCCACGGCTTCCTGTCAGCCACATGACTATGTCTCTATCCAGTTTAATCATACATAAATCATCTCAGAGGACAAGGGAGAGATTCTGCTCGCCGCCACTCTTCAGATGGTGTGTCGCTGAGTTCGAGGTCCATGCCCCATCTCAGGGTACAGTAAGTCTTTGAGGGTGACTTCTCATGGTAGCATTGATGTTCAGGGCATGCAGTTAGCATTTTCTCAGCCACTGGCTCTTTGACCTAACGTGATCCTCTCTGTGATTCAGTCAGTTAATTTTGGGAGACCAGGTCTCTTAGCATCCCTGGTCTTTTTCATTTTCAGAGAGGCAGTATGCATCCCACTAGTTAGCACACCTTTAAGCGGCAAGAGCAGAGCCTTTTGTACAGCGTATGCATGTTCAGGGCAATCTGTTTCTTTTGTGCTGTCCGCTGGCTGGGACTCGTCAGCGGTTCATCTCCAGATGTTGTCTGCAAAAGTCTTCCTGCCTTTTCATCAAGTTCATACTGAGTCTTCTCTTTTTCTGGAAGAAGCTGACGCTTGAGTTATGTTGCGCCCTTCTGACAGCATTCTAGAGTTATTCCTCAATTCACGGCGGATGGCAGAAAGCAGGATCTTGTGTAATACGGCGGAGGAATATTGGCCAGTGGTTTGTGAAACCTTGAGTTAATCCCGAGATCAGCTGGCTAAGACAGTTGGTATAAATGTGATGAAATCTGCCTTTTCTTCTTTTCTCCCCTCCCACCTGATAGTGATAGTATTTTCAGAGAAGCAGGTGCTACTTTGTCATTATCATTAGACCCTTTATCTAGTGGCCAGTATCTGCAATAAACAGGTGTCTCTGAAACAGCAGCTAACAGGTACTAGACGCATGCCAAACACCAGCAGTGTTTTATATATTCAGATTATCCTCGGGGTAACCTAGGAGGGCGTCAGGTACTAAAGGCATGTCAAACAGCAGCAATGGTTATATATTCAGATTATCCTCGGGGTAACCTGGGAGGGGGTCAGGTACTAAACGCATGCCAAATACCAGCAATGTTTTATATATTCAGATTATCCTTGGGGTAACCTGGGAGGGGGTCTGAAGTTGAGTAACTTCCCCAACGTGAGGAGCTGGAGGGTAGAGATGCACGCCTTTCCTCTGTAGTGTGCTTTTCCCCCCTCCCTGCTGTCTTTCTCTTTGTTAAAATGTAGGCCTTCATTTTCTAAAGCACTCCAGCCCCTGAAGTTGAACGGTTCACTCTCAGCATCATCTTTAAGAAAGATGCCCAGACAAGAACAAAATGTCCAGCTGTGTTCCCTGGCAGTCCTAAAGTAGTAGGACTTCGGGGAGTGACAAAGAGTACCACGTTTCTGGTGACATTCTGGGGGGAAGCAAGGGTGACTCGGGCAGTTCCACTGGTTCTCTCCAGACATCGGCGTTCTCTCTTAGACACTGGTTCACTAGCTAGAGCTCGCTATGCTAATGTTCTGTTGTCCAGTTGCTAATTTTAAATGACCGTAGTCGTGCAGAGACACACAGAGTTCTCCACTGGCCACCCCCCAGCCCCCGCTCATGCTTCTTTCATTTCCAGCTCTGGATCCCCTCAGATGTTCTCATTCTCCACGGAGCCCAAAGCCAGCCAGGAGCAGGGCCTTCCCATGTCCCGCTGCAGAGGGACCCGATTGAGGAGCTGAGGGAATGTGTCCGTCGAGTAGACTGGTCTGCCTCAGAGCTGTCTCGTTCTTCCTAGATCCCATCCTGCTGTCCTTGGGAGAGAGGGGAGCAGACAGGTTTTTCTCAGAATTAGCATTTAAATGAGATAATTTCGAGTTCAGATAGCTAGTGTGGCTGTTCTATTGTGGGGGTGTCATGGATTGGTTAAATGTGAGAGTCCTCTGCTTCCCCACTGTCCCTTTTTTCAGGGTCTACTGTAGTTATTTAGGACATGTCCCTGTCCACTTTCCACTTACACATGGAGAGTTTTTCTCTACCTGTTTATGATTTACACCTTGAAGTATTGATTCCAAGATGAAGCACAGGCCTGGCTTTGATACCCAGTGCTGTATAAACTGGCCGTGGTGGTACATGTTTTAGTCCAGCATTCAGAAAGTGGAGGCCAAAGGATCAGAAGTTCATGGACATGTGCTACTATGTAAATTCAGTATTATCCCAGGCTACAGGAAAATCTCTCTTAAAAAACAATAAAGTAAAAGATTCAAGGTCATGCTGCATACCAATACACACATCTCTGTGTCTTTAAAAAGCTCCCATGCGTGGCATAGGCATTAGGAGGTTGGACAGCAATTGCTAGTTTACTGAACTCTTACTTGTCAGCCGTTGTACTTTATATACAGGTAGCAAAACTAAGATTCAAGGACATGTCACTGCTCAAGGTGGCACCACTGGTATGTGGCACAATCGGCAATGTAAACCCCAAGATGCAGGGCTCCTGAACCCACATTCCGACCCTTTCACCATGCACAGATTCATGTAACTAGTCCTCCATAGAGAACCACAATCCTCTCCTTCATCACAGTAACAAATACTCCTAGAATGAGCCCCTTTGTATCTTATGAAGGGATATCTGCAATGTGTGCATTTGGATGCTCAAGAACCAACCTACCTTAGTGATGTTTTCAGCTCACAGTGACCTGTGCAAAGAGGTCAAGGTCTGTCTGTGCAGGACCTGGTGCTGCACACCCAGCAGCAACCGTCTTGAAAATGCCCTTGGGTGTCCGTTCTCCTGTCGTGTAATTAGGCTTAGACCTGTAATCTGTGTTCTCAGAAACACAGAAGCTGGAATCCACGCTTTCACTCCTAGTGGCCTTCAAGACCAAGCAGAGGAAACCCTGATTGTTGAATAATTTGGGGTACCTCTCGGGAGTCAAGTCTGCGAAGAGGTCACAGACACAGTGGCCAGAAAGTATCACCCTTAAAAGGAAAGACAATTTCATTTTTCCATTTTCCGTTTCAGTGGGTTTTGATATGCCGAAAAATAAATAACAATACACAAAACAAAACGAACTTGATTGGCGCTAATATTTGCCTATATCGCTGAGAAAGCAATAGTGTTATAAGCCCAGGGTGGCTTTTCATCAATGGAGTGATTAATTACTACATCAGAATGTGTAGATGGTGATCGATAATGCAGTGATGGGTAAATGACTTTCTTGCTCCCCAAAGCGTCTCCTGGTAGGCCCTGCTTTCTTTTCCCTCAAAGCTGTACACGCACGTGCGCGCGCTGGCGCGCACGCGTGCACACACACACACACACACACATACACACAAACCCAAAACAAATAAACAAAAGTAACAATTTTTTAAGCATGAAGTATAACCCAGAGCATAGTGTTTTTAAAAGGATGGGGATCAGAGAGGCAGGGCAGCTATTATAGCTGCGGGTTTTACTATCAGTTGTCTGATTTGTTTCCTTGTTTGTAAAGTGGGGCCAATCAGAAGAGCCTCTGTGTCGCAGGCTGCCATCGTATCACATGACCTGACGTGTAAAGTAGCATGAATGCCATCTGGTACATACGAAGCCCTCAATAAATGGTAGCTGCTTTGTGATTAAAGCTCCAATTCATCGTTAGGATTTTATCTTTCTAGCAGATGCCTCTCTTATAACGAGTAGGGAAGGAGACGAAAGTATGTGAAATGAAGGTTTAACAGTGTCAACACCAAACCAGGTTTAGTGCTTGCAGAAAAAGAAAGGAATTCACATAACGCGTTGACTTCCGAAGCCTAACAACGGGAGGATTCCAGTTCCTCGTGTCAGTCTCCATAGCTCATTAGGAGGCAGAGACCCCCAGAGTTCTCCCACGTGGGCTTCCCAGTTTCTCATTGAGAACCACAGGCACTGAGAATGTTATTTTGCCTCTGGTCGTGTTTAAAAGCTTTTGTGCAGACGGGGAAGCCGGTTTGCTGCCAGCCTGTATGTCCATCCCTCTGGATGGATTCTGCAGGCCTGTGCGCCAGTGGGCAAAGTAGATGTCACAGCTGTCAGAAGGGCAGGATTACGTTTTGATGGAGCTGGGACAAAGGTGTCGTGGGATACTGCTCTGATTGGGTAGATGGGATCTGAAAATCCCTTGGTTTTAAGAATGAAGTATTTGTGAAAATGATGGTAAACTATTCTGGCAGGCCAATAACAGTCCGGAAGCACCAAGATACACGCTGTGTGTCAGGGTAAAAATGTTTTGAAATCCCCTTTCTTTCAGCATATCTGCTGCAGTGTGTAACATTTCTTTGTTACTTACCATGTGTCCAAGACCTCAGAAAGAACGCAGAGCTTTTATTTTAAACACTGCCTTTTATTATCTTAAAATATTTATTTTATTTGTGTATTCTTCTGTGCATTTTAATAATTTATTTAACCTGGTGTGAGCAGACTTGTTCATTGACTTCCTTCGTCATTGGCATTTAACTGTGTACCTCGATCAGTGGGCTCTGAGTTCAAGACAACACGACAGACACAGGTAGAACAGAGGACACGCTTGCCTGAGAACTCAGCCAAGAGGGTTCATTATGGAAATGGTGGTGGCAGTATTTTCATTTGTCTTTTTGACTATGTACTCGTGGTAGAAGGTTCCGTTGCCGACATCTGCAAATCAAACCTCAGACTTAAAAGAGAAAATGAGTGTTCCCTTCAAAACATTTCTCCCTTTAGCCTGTTTTTCTCCAGTGTCTTGTTTTATAAGAAGTCGGAAAAATATGGCTGACAAGTGGCTCCAGATTCCAGAGCAGCCCTGGCACCGTTAGTATTGTGGACTGCGGTGTGCTGTGCATCCCCGGCTTCTGCTGGCAGATCACATAGCCCCACTCTCAGGACAGTAGAAAGTGTCTTCAGACATAGTCAAATGGTGCTAGCTGGGATGTGTAAAAATCATCCCAGTTGAGGCTGGTGCGAGAGTTCAACAGGTAAAGATGCTTGCTGCCAACCTGATGGCCTGAGTCCAGTCTTCAGGACCCAGGTGGTGGAAAGAGAAATCAATTCCCACAGGTTGTCCGACCTCTCCATGTACACTCTCAGTATAGCACATAAACCACATACACACACAGGCCCACACACACGTAAATAGTAGACATCACAAACAAATCATCCTAAATGGAGAGATACCATAGAGGGTACTAGAGAAACACAGAAGGCTCTTGGGAAGGGCAGTGGGTCTTGAAGGCAGTGGGAGAACTGCAAGGGGCTCAGGTTCTCTATAGCGATATCTATATCTATATCAAAATCTATATCAATAAAATAAAAGTTCCATACTAAAAAAGAAAACGAAAACCAAAGATGTCAGGAGATTACTTGCAATACTTATGACAAAGAATTTATGTTTTCGCCACATAGAGGGTGTAAGCTCGTCAGTGAGAAACGGGTGCGTGGAGGTTAGTGGGAAAGCACGTGTGAAAACATGGAAGTATTCAAATTTAGACATACTACTGGTAATGCCTCTTTTCTTTCTGTTCTTTTTTTTTTTTAAATTTGGGGCTATCTGATACTTATTTGTTTGGTTGATTCTGTGTTTTGGGGACAGGGACTCTAGCCTGTGCAGCCCAGACTGGTCTGGGAGTTGCCCTCCTCCTGCCTCAGCTTCCCAAGCTCTTGGATTGCAGGTGTCAGCACCACCCCAGGCTGTTCTTCATGTCTCTGTAGTCCACACATCTACAGTCTTCAAGTCACTACATAAGGCAGAGCAGTTGGGGGTCTACGCTGGGAGTCTGAGAGCTCTTGCAGGAGAGGGGTGCCATAGTGGCCCAGAGCTGATTGGCAGAAGTAACAGAAAGTGAGAACATTACTGTTTCACCCCGGAACTTGACAGAAGATAGCCATAGTCTTGGATTGCTGTTTTGTTTTGGAAGAAGACAGTGGAATGGGCCCTGTTCAGTGGAGATGTTGCTGCAGACTCAGGGTGTGGAGGGAAGAGCCTGCCTGTGCTCTTCATGTGCCCATGTGGGTTTCCTTTGTCTGACTCCTAAAGATTTGGGTCCGTGAAGACCTAGTGCACACCTAGTCTGGTCCGTGGCATCTAAGTACCTTTCTCCACATTATGCTTCTTATGGAATCTGAGTCTCGGTTGAAATGGTTAAAAGCAGATGTTGAACCTGAGATATATTGTCCCATAAAGTAATGGAATATGGAAAGAAAGAGAAAGGACATGGGGACCAGCTTAAAGGACTCCATTCACCAAATGTGGGGAGATTTGAGTATCAAAATCATTATTAGCACAGAGTGAAACAGGAACTCATGAATCCATGCCGATCTGAATAAATGAGTTCTCAAAATCTGTGTTTGATGGGAGATGGGATATTTGCATCATCTCATAGTAATTTCTGGACCCCCAAATGTGTATTCCTTACAAAGGAAAAATGAGCAGCTTCACACGCAGTTCTGAAGTCGTGTGTGGTACTCATACGCAGACCGGGAGGTCAAAGGTCACAGCATCAGCGGCAAGCGTGATCAGTATCCTGCGCTGTCTGAGAGGGTAGCATGAGTGTGAGCTTCTAAGATGCATCTGTCACCTGAGAGCAAGCACGAGCAAACATCAAGCCAAACCCAGGGGGAGAAGTGTGCTGAACAGCCGGCCTCCACTTCACCAACGTGCCATTCCTGAAAGTCAGAGAAACGGAGGCTTTGATTCTGACCTAGCCCTTTCTGAACAAGAGTCACTGCGGAATGATTGATGAATAGTGTTTAAACTTGGGTTGTAGCAATACACGATTGTTAGCTCTTGTTTTATGGTTATACTGCAGGACTGTACTATTGTGTGGAGAAATGCTGTGTGGAAGACAAGCATGTGGGCCAGTGGTGTAGCACCTGCCTAGCATGACAAGGCCCCGGGTGCAATCCCAAGTGCGCATGCATGCATGCATGCATGCACGCATTCACACATCCACAGTGGTGGTGGGGAGATTGCAGAGAGTTTGTAGGCAATGGTATTCATACCTAATTTTCAAGTGGTTCAGAAAATAAGTTTTAACTTTTCTTTGAGATTCTTTCAAAATTAAAAAACAATCCAGGGTGGTGGCATCACTGATAATCATATTGTACCCTTCCAGTATCCCATACGCCAAACATCCTTGAACATGCATGAGATGGCATCTGTTATTCTGATCTAATTGAGCAGAAACACTCTTATGTTAAAGTTGCATTATCAACTACCTGTGCAATGGGTTCTTAGCCATGTACAAAGATTTGTAAACAAAGATTAGACACCCCGCCCCCTGCTCTTAGTGTGAGCCCATCAAGACAAGGGGCCTCTGACTGTCCACACAGTCCCTAAGTTATTTCCCATTGTTTCTCTTCGTATTTTCTTCCTCTATTAATGTAATCCTGCTTTCCTTTTCTTCCTCTTGTGCACCCTTCTTTGTCTCCCCTTAATCGTCTTACTGTTCTCCTGAATCTGCCTTCATCTCGGCGTCCTGACCCATTTCTATAGACACCCTGGCTTCTTTTGTCTTAGGTTACTTCTGTTTCTGTTGCAGATTTCAGATGTGTGTTGCAATATATTTTTTTTCTGTGACTGTAGCATCATGTTTTCTTCCCTGGAACCATACTGATTGTTTATAGGCAGCATGTTAATGTCTTTCTGTTTCTGCAACAGACAGATAGGATCTCCGCAGGATGGCCAGCTTACGGCTCCAGCTCTCATGTCAACAGAAATGGTTCCTCGGGGCTCCAGATCTTAACTTCAAAGTGCTGTCCAGTTCCTAAAAAATTAAAAATAGGCCTGCATGATCCAGCAATTCTGTATCTGGGGAGATGCCCAAAAGGCTTGAAAAGCTGGTTCAAACATATTTGTTCATATATGTCCATATATATCATAGCAGAATCAGTCACTGCTAGCCAAATGGTGGGTGCAGCCTGTACATCCTTCAACAGGCAATACAATATGTGTATAAAATGGCATTCAGCCTTCAGCAGGGAAATTCAGATGCATACAACAGCATGAGAAAACTTGAAGACATTACACCCCGTGAAATAAGCCAGCCGGCAAGGGCAGGTAAATGCGAGATGCCTGGAATAACCAAGCTTGTAGATACAGAAGGGCTGAGTGCCAGCTACCAGGTCTGGGGAGGTCCAGCATTTCACTTTTCCATGAGAGGTGTTTCTAGAGCCGGATAGGTGGTGGCTGAGTGGCCCTGGGAATGCACTTGATGGCCCCTTAGAATGGTACGTGTTGAACAATGATTAGTTTTGAGAATAAGGACCGTCACACAGTTGTCTGAGGGGACACACTCTCATCAGTGCTGAACTTAAGGGATTTCCCTCAGGTCACTGGAACTGGGTATTCTCTTGAGCTGGCTGCACTTCGGCCAGATTCTGTGTCTTCATGATTTCTTTAATAGGACATGAAAGAGGTCCATGTATCTGGCAGCATTTATTACCTCTTCTACGGACACAGCCCTTTTCACATGTGTGCAGTGTAGCTTTACAGAGGGCCTCTTTTGTCTTCCATCCCACGGGGAAACTAGGCTTTAAGGTTAATATGGTGGGTGGGGCTAAAATGTTAGTATGTGGTAGGGCCAAGATAAGTCTTAGAATTCTTACTCTGTTCAATCCCATTGCCCCCGGAACTGCCTGCTCACCAGGTGCCTTTGGCGCACACTCCGCCGGTCTTTGCTTAGCCTAGGTAAACTCCTTCTCATGGCCCAAGCCTGGTAACAAAACAGTTTCTCCCCTGCCTTGGAATGCCAGGCGACAATTCTGATTTTTCTCTCTGCATTTTTTCTTTATCTTCTGTTTTTAAAAAAAAAATGTGTTAATAAGGATCTTTAGTCATCTGTACACCAAGATAGGCCTCTTGGGTACAATTGTCCAGCCTTCAGTCTGCTTTCTCAGAAAGCAAGACTATGACCATTTGGTGTGAAGAAAAGCACACAGTTCCTCTGCAGTGTGGCCTGGGACTTTCAGTGTAATTTCCTTCCTCCCACTCATCTGCTATTACATGTATTATATCCAGAATTATATCCAGAGGGCCTCTCCAGATGCCTGTGCCCGACGGCCTCATGCATGGCACACCCCTGTAGGCTTGTGATTTCCCCATCAGCCAGTTTGACCTCATCCTTGCTGTGTTGGCCAGGCTTGTGTTGTTAAATTGCCCTCATCTTTTTTTTCTAAAAGCCCCACAAATTCAAAATTAAATAATTGTAGTCTATCAAACCTATAACTGTTACGTTACAGCCTAGAAATCATTCAGTACCTGCTGCTACATAATAAAATTATGCATGTGAATAAAAAATGAACTCTAAGTCTTGAATGGGAGATACTTGCCATGGCAGGTTTGTGGTATTTAAAGCACACACAAAAAGCCCGTGAAGTGTAATCCGTCTTCTTGGCACATTTGAAAAACGGCCTTGGATCCTGTGTTTTCCTTGTGGAAATGTAGTTTTGTACCTGTTAGTTCCTCCCAGATAGTAAGCATGCTGTTTTGATAGAGAAGAGTGAAAATAATATGTACCTAAAAATAGACTGTTGAACTCTTTTTAGCTTCTATTTCATGTGTATGGATGTTTTGCCTACATGAATGCATGTGCACCATATGCATGCCTGATGCCTGTGGAGGACAGAAGAGGGCATCAGGTCCCCTGGGATTGGAGCCGTAGATGGTTGTGAGCCCCTGTGTGAGCTGGGAGCTGGGCTCAGGCCTCTGGAAGAACAAAACCATCTTAACCACTGAGCTGTCTCTCCAGCCCCGCCTCCTCACCTTATTTTTTTTTCTTGATGTGAATTAAAAGCACTTACCCTTTCCAGGACTTCGTGTGCCGTTCGCCTGGATTGTGCTCCAGGATCCTGGACTGTCCACAAACTCCCTTTTGCGTGCACCTGAGGGGTGGGTGGGTGACAGGCATAAATGTCATTGTCGAAGATAACGAGTTGTGTTTTTCCCTGATCTGTTTTCCTTCTGCATTTTGCCAGCTGTGGTGATCCCTAGGGGAAGTAGCACTTACCTGGGTGTAGGTGATTGTGTGAGGAGGGCTGTGGGGACCAAGATGGTGGCAGTGACACAGATTGAACATTTCCCTGCTTGTGTTGGCATTCATCTCACAGGGACCCATGCACGTACATGCTGCTGGTAGAGGTGATTGCGTGAGCTCTTAATGTCCCCAGAGGCTTCTTGTGGGGGTAGGGGCTGGGGGAGGAAGGCAGGGTGGGGGAACAGCTGGAGAATTCACAGCACCACCTGTTGTTTAAATCAGATAATTGCCTCAAGTTCTATGATACAAACACAGGGACAAACGCAGAGGCAGTATCTCTGCTAAGAATTTCAACTCTCTGTTTATCATTCTGTAAATTTAGTATAAATGGGCTATCAAGTATGGGTTTTCACAGTGTCCAGAAAGAAAATCTATTGAGGACATACAGTGGGCCCTTGTCAACACTGTGTGTGGGCCTTTTGGGGCCCTCCATATTGTTTGCCTTTCCTCTCCAGAAGCAAAATAGAAATGTCTTTAACCGATAATTACAGGTGAAACCTTAGGGAAGTGTTTGGGACTGGCATTAGTGACTTATGTCTGCCATCTAGCAAGCGACTGGTAGCCAGTATCGGCCATTTTAATTGCTGCCTGCAGCTGGGATCTGGGCAGCCGCAGGAGGTACTGTGTTGCTGGGTGCGCAGTATTTCTAAAGGGAGACGGAGGTATCTCTGGGCCTTTCGTTTGGTATTGAGTTTGTAGAGGAGACCAAGGTGAACTCGCAGCTGAAAGAATCGCTAGCAGATAATAAGCGGGTACAAAGCTTTCAATGACTCCTCAAGCCCTGACTCTGTGGCTCTGTTTAGAGCATTATCTCAGTTTCCCGATGCTCAGAGGCTGTGCTAGGCCTTGACGAGAAAGGCTTCCCCCTCCAGATGGACAGTGGCCTACCTGGTCCTTCCTCACATAGCTTTCTAAATTCCACAGGTGGATTGGTTCGGCAACTCATTTTCTTTCTCTGTATGTGTCCACTGGACTGTGGATGTGTGTACTCATGTGTTTGTCCACATACATGGAAACCAGAAGTTGATGTCTGGTGGCTTCTTTAATCGCTCTCTGCTGTTGCTTTTGAGATGCGCTCTCTCACCTGACCTGGAGCTCACCAGTTCAACAGGGAGTCCCAGGGATCCTGTCCTCTGCCGTCCGGGTGCTGGCGTTAGGCATGCATGCCATCACACCTGGCTTTTCACCTCCATAGTGGAGATCTGAACTCAGGTTCCCATCCTCGCATTGCAAGCATTTGTGTCTCCCCAGCCTTTAAATTTCACATTCAGACCCCACCTACCCCAATGCCAGGTTTCAAGTCGCTGTACTGATTGACACCGCCTGCAGACTTCCAGAGTGGCCCTTCTAATCTCAAGGAGGCGTGGGCTCAGGCAGAACACTGAAAGGAAATGTTGACTTAGTTTGAAGTTACAGCTGGGAGGGGGAAGATACTGGTACCTGTTCCCTAGCCTCTGCAGGGAAACTTCATTTCTGTAGCAGAAGAGGGGAGGGGACCCAGGGAAAGTCAGGTCAGAAAATGTGGCGGCCCCTCTGCCGTACTGTGCGCATGAACTTGTGATTCTATGTAGGTCTGTCATGGTATAACAGCGCAGACTGCTGTACCAGATGCAGGAATTAACATTACTATTACACGTGGCTGGCGGGTGGTGGCAAGGAGGACTTCCTCTTTGGGGCCCGTGATTCTAGATGCCTGCACCTTAGTCTGTGTAACTTCAGTTACAGCAAAGTACTCTAGTCTGGGTACTCACTCTGGTTTGTGGAGGCTAAGAGGCTAAATTAGGAAAGTCTCATTTAGCTGACTTCTAGTGTGGTCCCAGACAGGTAAGCTCACTTGTTGTAGATTTGTGGAAGGGCTCTTGACGGAGGAAGCAAGAAAGGGCAGGCAAGTTCCAGGCTTACTCGTTTAGAAAAGATCTAATCCTCGCCTGCCAGACCCAACTACGCTGAAAAACCAGCAGGGATCCCTTCGGAAGGGCGGGAGATGGTCCTTCACCTCTTATGCCTGCCTCTTAAAGGTCCCACACCCTTCAGGTGCCATGACATCAGGGCAGGAGCCTTCAGGGAACAAGTCAGATCCAAACCGCAGCAGCATGTTACATGCCTTCCAATGAGAGACACTCTCTAATCTTTTGTTTTGGACTCACAGAAACTAGGACAAACAAGGACAAAGAAGGACAAAGAAGCTCTTTTTGAGGGGTCATCATTGTCCCTTGATTCTCTTGATCCTAATGTCTGTGTCAATGACACAAACACCCACCAAGGACATGGCATAGATACTGTCCGATGCCGACTGGCAGCCATCTCTTAGAGCCTTCTAAACCTTGAGTGTGTCTACATTCTGTAAACCCAGACATATTTTAAGATGAGACCTGAACACCCCCCCCCATCTTCTTTTCTCTTCCCTAATTTGGATTTTCTCCATCACTCTACTTATTCTATGAATAGGCAAAGATAATTTGGTTAAATCCTTGCCAAAAATGCACTCCGACTCCTCCCGCAAGCACTCATTCTAAGTAAATCAGCGCAGTAGTAAATGAAGAAGAGAGGCGGTTTATGGGCTTTATTTTAGTCTCTCTGCCCTGCAGCACCCGGCTCTTGGGGACATGTCTATCTGGATGCTGGCTCTGGCAGATGCTTGTGCCTAGGGACAAAAGCCATCTTCTGCTCTTGTAGCACGTTGTGCTGGACCTGAGAGCTCCCTCTCTGAATGGCGATACTTCTGCTATGTAGCCTGCTAGTGAGCTGGGGAGGTGGGGTGGGGACAAGATCAGAGGCCATGCTTTAAAAGTCCTTCCTTAACCTCACATAGGCAGATAGTCACCTGAGGGGACAGGAAGGTTGATTCTGTGTTCGGATGCTCAGAAATCCAGAAAAATGCCCAAAACCTCTCAGGACAGCCACACGCATCATTTCCACCGTCCTTTTTGAAATTTTAATCTCCCCACCATATTCTTACTACTGTTCTCCAGAGAGCCTTCTAATAGACTCACAGAGTGTGTAATTTGGAAGATGTTTTATATACAAAGAATTACTAAAACCTGACCTAAGACGCTAGTTACCTTCAGTTTTGGAAGTGTGCAATCTACTTAAAATCTAAAATTCTTTCCACTTCATATGAAACCAAGTATCATTTGTTGCTTTATTATCCCCGTGTGTGCATATATCTGTGTATGTATTTATAGACACATGTAAACATGTTTCAGCATAATTAGAGTGTCGATTAAAAACATGCACTCATAAATATTTCCATGACTTCAAGAAAAGCAAAATCTCATAGTTTATTTTAAAATGCATTAAAATCAGGATCACAAGACTCTTTCCAGAAATGGAAAGTGCACTTTAACTATAGAATAATTATGATCTCTAGTTTCAGCCTGTTCTGCATCAAGAGCGGCGTAGACAAACTAGTAATCCTTTACGTGCTCGTGTTTGCCCCATTACGGGAGCCCACGGGAATTTATCATTTCGCCTGGAGCAGTGTGCTCATCGCAAAGGACACTCTGCGAAAGCGCTTTGAAGGCGGCCTGCCCACGCAGCTCAAGGTCATTCACTTCTGTGCGTTTTCTGTGAGCCTTGCCGTGTTAGTCACAGTCAACATGCCTGGTGTGGAGACTGCACGGGGCCAGGCATTTCCTAGCAACTCTGTTTTCCTTGGTTTTCAGCCAGAGGTAGGAAACCAGGAGACTTAATGGCCTGTCCAAAGTCACACTGCTAGCAACCCGAGTCTCTATGACTCAGGGACCAGATTCTTAATCCAGTGCAGAATGTGGTACTTGGGAAGGTGCTGTTGAGTCTTGGGGATTTGCCCTCTGCAGACCTAAACAGAATTAAGCCTGTGGTTTATAATTTTCTGAGGGGGCAGGGCCACAGAGAGGCACTGGATTTGCAACCAAATGATTGGCATTCACTCAGTGTGAAAGTCAGAGAACCAGCCGTCAGTACAGGCTTTGTGAGCAGGGCTGTTTCCCTGCTTCAGCCCTGGGCCGTGAGGTACTGCCCAAGAGAGGAGGGGAAGGCTGCAGAGGCAACTACTCCCCCAGCCCTGAATTTCTTAACATGCATTAAAAACAGTGTTGGCATTCATGCATGTTGACATTCACACATGTTGGCATTTCATGCAGTGCTGTCTACACTGGGTTTAGGAAATCACTGAAAAAAGTACCTGAGCATGCCTCCCAGAAACCCACACTAAGCCCTTCCCTGCTCAGGTGACCCTGGCTCTCCCTTGTTGAAATAGGAGCAGCGGGGCTGCGTCCCAGCACCCGGCTGCCCACATGGCTAGCTTATGCCCCAAAATAATTACACGGAAACTGTATTCTTTTAAACACTGCCTGGCCCATTAGTTCCAGCCTCTTATTGGCTAGCTCTTACATATTGATCTAACCCATTTCTAATATCCCTGTAACACCACGAGGTGTCTTACCAGGGAAGATCTTAACCTGCATTTGTGTCCGGTAGGAGAATCATGGCGACTCCTTGACTCAGCTTCTTTCTCCCAGCATTCTGTTCTGTTTACTCCGCCTACCTAATTTTATGTTCTATTAAAGGGCCAAGGCAGTTTCTTTATTTAACCAATGAAACAACAGATAGAAAGATGACCCTCCTCCATCACTCCCTGACTGGCTTGTATGTCTTATTCCTGTGTGGGTACAGGAAGGACTGGCACCTTCAGCCACAGCTGTGGTGGCAAGCGTCGATGCTTCCACTGCACCTGTGCTAAGGTCACATGGATAGGGACAATGCTTTTTCCAGGACTTAGGGGCTACCAAACATGGCTCATGCTTCTTTGTCATTTAAGTTGGTGTTTTCTCATTAATTAGCCCTTCCTCTTTTGCCCTAAGATCAGGTAAGGAGAGGTAGAGAGAAGTGGAGGGACCACACTTTTACCCCACGGCGGGGCTCCTTGTGATAGCTTCTCTTGACAGCGCTCATCCTCAAAGGTGGGCTTGCCATGACGTTACTTTGTTTTAACCATTTGACAGGCAGGGGTGGGCTGGCTTCGCTTCATTTATTTTTAAATAAAATCACCTCCCTGTATAGCTTATCTACTAACTAACTACTGTAATGCCAATATATTCTAATCTCATGCTTTGGGATTAGAAAACTCCCTGGTATTTTTCCCATGATGTTTTTCCCCCTTCTGTTTTGTCTCCCTTTCTTCCCTCGCTCTTTCCCCTTATGTGAAGCCAGAGCACCAGATGAGGGAGCTGGTGCTGGTATTGAAATGCTGCCTTCTTAGGCTATTTTGGAGGGGGGAGGATCTTTATGGCTCTCATGTCTATATTCACTTCCCCTATTTTGAATCTTGTTGAAATTTTGGTCAGCTATCCCGATTTCCCCACCACAGTCTGGCTGTTAAAATTAGCCTAGTTTAGTGTAAAATTCCAGTCCTGTGTCTCATTCAGCTCTCGCTGACTCCAAGGGGGTTTGTAGAAGAAGGCTTTGGGGTCTGCCTCCCCTCCCACGGTGCCTTTTTATTCTGGGTTCTAGAGCCTGTGCTGTGGTAGGTCTGGAGGAAATGCCGTCCAGGACAGCGCCATTTTTCTTCCTGAATCAAGTGGTGGTTGTTGCCCTTGTGGTTTAGACACCCTCCCTGTGGCAGACAGAGTACTGTCTCAGAGCATGCGCGCATGCCTTCCTCTACTGCACCACTGTACATTGGCGGGACATGGGAGTGTTGACCTTGGCTCCAGTGACCACCCCTGGGTTTAGGCTACAGCAGGATGGCTGAAGCTCAGCTGCCTTCTCTGGTATGCACGTGCATTCGTGACAAAACAGAGTGTCCTGCCCAGACTGCTGCCTCCCCATCTGGCTCTCAATCCCCATCGGAATCTCTCATCCACCTCCTCGGGTGGAATCAGAAGACTACCCACTCACGAAGAGATCGACCATGATCTGACCCTGGGTGCTCTGGGTATTCCTGGGAAGGGGAAACACTATGTCTCATGGGAGATTTTTAGGGCATATGCTTGTTTTCATTGTATTTAATTTTTTGTTGTTTGGTAACCTTGAGTGCTGGGGACCAGACTCAGGGCCTTACCCACGCTGCCCAAACTACCCTTGAGCCACAGGAAACTTCGAGACAAGTTCTCCCTGTGTTACCCAGGCTGGTCTTAAAGTCGCTCTATAGCCCAACCAGGCCTTAAATAATGAGCCTCCTCTTTAGTCTTCAGGTACCTGGGATTACAGGCCTGCAACCGTGGCCTGACCTTCCCATCACACCTTGAATGTCTAGAAACTCTCCACAGGTCAGAAAGAAGCCAGGGCCCTTTAAGCTCTGGCTGTTGATGGATTGAACAGGACAAATGTGGTCTTGGAGAATGCAGCCGACCTTCTGCTCAGCTAGCCTGTGGGGTGGAGTTGTAGGGGAAGTTGGCGAGGCCCGGCCTGTGTTGCTGGGAGCTCCACTAACACTGTGTGTGTGTGTGTGTGTGTGTGTGTGTGTGTGTGTGTGTGTGTGTATGGGGGGTATCACGTCTTTCCTCACTGCTGGATCCCAGAGGACGCCCCTCCCAGCAGAGCATAACTAGGAAAGCAAGAAGGAGAGTGAGAGAGAGCAGGAAGGCATCTGGTGTGTGACCCCTGACCTCCTCCGGTGGCAGTTCTCTCTGCTTTTGAACTCCACCGCGGTACACTGCTTTTGTGTCTCAGAGCCCCCTCATCCCTTCATCTTGTCCGCCGTCAGATCACTGATAGCTCTGCCCTGTGTGTTCACTGTGTTGGTGATGCTGGCAAAGCCAGCGCAGTCTGTGGTCTGTGCTGGGAGCTGCTGAGACGTGCC